>NC_140175.1:68925701-68948192 GCF_963971535.1 Notolepis coatsorum
GTGTGTGTGTGTGTGTGTGTGTGTGTGTGTGTAGTGTGTGTGTGTGTGTGTGTGTGTGTGTGTGTGTGTGTGTGTGTGTGTGTGTGTGTGACCAGCAGTCATTAAAGGGTCAGTGCGCCATCAGCTCCCTGTTTGAGAGGTTTGAGACAGACATTCGTCACACAGATGCTCCCATGAATCATTCATAATCCTCTCCTCTCCTCTCCTCTATTCCCCCCCCACCTTCCCTCAATCTTTCTCTCCCTACTTCCATCAATCCCTCCCTCTCCTGTTCTCTTTTGGTCTCTCCCTCACTCCATCCATCTTGACCTCTGCTCCTACTCTCCCCTACTCGTCCTTCCCTCCCTCAATCCCTCTCCTTTCTTTTACTGGATGAATAAACTGAACATGAAAACTCACCCTCCCTCCTTCCCCTCCCACCCTCATTTTGTTGTTAAAGAGGGATAGATATGGTTGATTTGAACGAGAGAGAGAGAGAGAGAGAGAGAGAGAGAGAGAGAGAGAGAGAGAGAGAGAGAGAGAGAGAGAGAGAGAGAGAGAGAGAGGGCAAGCATGATGGGGAATGGAGGGATGGAGTGAGCGTGGAATGCTCAGGGGAAGGAGATGCCGAAACAGGTTTGTCTGTTCTCACACAAACTCTTATCTAGGCTAAATGGTGTGGAGTCGGAGGCAGGATGTGCTTAGAATAGGTATGGAAGAGTGAGAACGAGAGACTGTTTTGCTCCCGAAACTCTCCAAGGCTGTTATTCCCCCCAAAACTAGAACGCCTGATCACACACTTCTACTCTTTGTATTCACCCCATTTATTTTTTGTTATTTATTTATCGAAGTTAAACATATAATATAAGTCCAGAAACAAATCCTGTGGCTGGTTATAATCAGAGTTTGTTATGGGGCCCAGGGTTGTGCCTTCCACTCCTTTTCAACTTTTGACTTTTTTTTGTACGAGATTAGAATCCAAACAAAAAAGAAAAGTGGAATAGTTGTGGTCAGTGGGTCTCATTCCCGAACGAAGTTACGACAAAAAATTTCGTCTTAGCCAGATTTCGGCCCATTTAAGACATATTAGGGCTGGGAGTGGGAGTCCCCAAATTTTCCTGAGATCAGATTTGATCGTGGCTGAGAGCAGATTTAAGAGTGCTGAGGAGCACTCTTAAATCTGCTCTCAGCCACGATCAAATCTCATGATTGATTGACTAATTTAAAATTTCATTATAACTTGACAGACTGTGTTCTCATAGTAATTCGTTCACGTCAACGCTACAGGCCTCCTTGGAATTAATTACTTAATCATAATTAAAATAAATATGACAATATTTGTACGATAAGAAATTACGCATTTGATGTCGGAAAAATAAATAATATGGATTCATCTGATCACAGGGCAGCTGCTTAACCATATCTGAACCAGCTATTTTGGACAAATGTATAATTACTTTAATTACTCAGATATTCAAACACAATTATGCAATTATTGTGAAATGATTGAAAATAATAATTATTTAATGCCTTCTGTGGAATTTGTATTTCTTATTTGTTATAATGATTAATTATATACATTTGAAAGAATGCAGGTCAATGTGCAACGTATCCCATTGATTGGTATACAATGGGACAGACCTTTGTTTGATTGATTGATTGAAAACTTTATTAACATTTGCAGAATGGGTACAGTACAGTACAGCTCAATTACATAAGGGGATGCAGATGTCTTGTTTACATCAGGGTCCCCCATTTTCAATTCATCATAACATATATGACACACACGACACAGATAGACAGTACTGCTACATCTATACATTTATGACATACCAGATTTGCAAATACAGTACTGTTTGTGATACAAAAGGAGTCCAGAAAAGAGAGTACATTTGACGTAGAAACTGTTGGAGGAGGTTGGGTAGGAGGGGTGGGTGGGGGATAGACTTACACTGTACAAGCAAAACTGTACATTGGAATATTGACAAAACCATACTTGGTCATTTACTGTACATTGGAGGGGGTTGATATAGCTATAAACCTGCATTCCTTCGAATATATCATTAATCAATTAAACTTATATTGAAATACACTATATAGCCTATACACCAACACTGAAATGACAGTGGATAAATAAATAAGAACTAAAGCTAATCGGTGGAAATAGACTGCATTAATATTCCATAACAAGTCTTGTGTGCGCCTACGAATGAACAGTAGCCTATAGGCTTAATTATGGAATAATAAGCCATACTGCGTCCATTCATTACGCCCGCCGTAGGCTATATATATTATATTTCATTAATTCATTCATATACAGTGTGTGTGTGTGTGCGCGCGCGCTGCGGCAGGTGTACCGCGAGCTGTATATGATGCATACATTAATCTAATCTAGTTTTGATGGCGCGCAAGCGTGATTACGAAACCTAGCCGCATTTCTCGGAGACGCTCTCTGATTGGCACTGACTGACGCTAGGTTTCGTAATCACGCGGCTCGCAAGACTCGCAAAGCACTTCCGCCATTCCATTTGCACACATCTGCGTCACTAGTTGCCTTATAAGGAGCTCTGGAGGCGTTGTTTTGTATGCAAATTACCTGAACGGGAACGCGCTTTCGAGTTTAAGACATAATGCCATTCTCCAAGCAGATATCAGATCATATAATTTGTGCGACCTTTTCAGCGACTTAAGACATATTACCAGCACGTTCAGGACTCAGAGTGAACTTCATTGATTATGTCTCAGTGGTTCCAAGATAAGTCTTCCAGAATATATCGTTGAACATTTTTCGGGAATGAGACCCACAGAGAAATTCATCGCAAGATAACAATAACATTGATAAATAATGTAAAAGATACAGATACTCCAAAGATACATGAATGCTCACCCACAACCATACACCACCCACTACTACCACCACCCACTACTACACACACACACACACACACACACACACACACACACACACACACACACACACACACACACACACACACACACACCCTACTAAATTAAAAACACAATAGACACCAGAGGGATTAACCTTAAATTGGGCTTTGTCCACATCTGTGTCATCCTGTACTCAGATGATGCAATAATCAGCTGTAAAGGTGTTGTTAGTACACCGGTGATGTAGCCAGAGGTTTATTTAGGACCCTAATAGACAAGAAGAAGACCCATCCTGTAGTCCTTCCCCCCAAAGGCAGCCAGGAGCAGACATGGGCTGCGGCGTGGGCCACGCCCTGGGAACCAATCCAAGTGCTCCTGTCTGTCTTCGTCAGGGACGCGACAGCATTAGCGATCTGTTCTGCATGCTTTTCCATTGGGTTTATCTATTTTTCTGCGAGCATGGGGAGAACATGCAAACTCCACACAGAAACGCCCGGGAGATACCACACCTGGGTACCTGGCAACCCGGCAACCTGGTTCCCAAGTGGGAATCAAACCCAGGACCTTCTTGCAAAGTCTTCTTCTTGTGAAGCGACAGTGGTAACCACTACACACCACTGTGCCACATGGCTTCTGATAAATGTACTTATATGTAGGTATAGGAAGAAACTGTGTATCAAACAGGAACTGGGACTGGCATGGTAATGCTCTGGTGGATACATCAGTGAAGTTTGACGTAAGATATATTTAGCATATATATATATATATATATATATATATATATATATATATATATGTATATGCTAAATATATCTTACGTCAAACTTCACTGATGTATCCACCAGAGCATTACCATGCCAGTCCCAATGTTTTAGAACAATAAGGATAGATACCAGGGCCCTCATTTATCAACGTGACGTACGCACAGATATGTGCTTAACTTGTGCGTACGACCATTTCTAAGCAAAGTGTGGGATTTATCAATTTGAACTTGTGCTTGACTTTGTGCGTATATTTTAGCACAGGTCGGACCATGCGTAGTTGACGCCGGTGGTAGAATATATTATTACAACAAGGAAATATGCACTGACTGCGCTCCGCGTAACTCAACTCGTTATTATTTTGCGCATATATCGCAGAAATACGGGAACGTTTTGATTATATTTAAAAGGCTTTGCCATTGTTAAACGTAATAAGTGGAACCCCGAAGCTGTAAGCAGAATACAAGTCATATGAACACCCACGATATAGTGTTCTTCACCCTTCCTATAAGAAAGAATAAAAAACGCATTGCAACGAGAATAGACTGAGGTTATTTGTTGAGTGTATGTGTATACAAAACCCTTGCAATAAATGTGTCTTAAATGAATGAAAAGCATACATGCTCTAGACACAGAGCATATATCGTGTGGGTGATATCATGACTTGTATTCTGCTTACAGAAGTTCACTTATTTAGTTTTACAATGTCAAAGCCTAAATCAAAACGTTCCCGTATTTCTGCAATCTATGTGCAAAATAATAACGAGTTGAATTCTAACAAAGAACGTATTACATGCTGGTAGGCTGATAGAGTAAACTATGATATGAATATGATATGATATAAAGGTATACTGGTCCGTCCGCAAGGATATCGAGGACTCGGATAGCCATTTGAGAATATAGGCTAAAGCGACGGCCTATAGCCTATACATATTATTTAATGTTTTCATAAGCGTAAAGATACAACAGCTAGATTAATGATCAAGTTAGTTTACTGTATGCAGGCTTCGCAGGGCTGTGTGTTATATGCGCAAATTACTGTTGCATAATGTAGGCTGGCTGCTATTATATTATTAATTCATATAGGCTACCCAATACCAACAACAAAATAGATTGTATCATATGCCTCTACACACATTATATTATACACATCATATTATATCTTGGTTCGGCAGCGCCTCTGTGAACAATCTCTCAGTTTGCTCCATCAATAAACAAATCCAGTAATGTGAACGGGATTCCACTCGGTCAATGTACAGATAATCCGCGATGCGCATTTTGGCTGATAATGTGCCGGTGGCCGGAGTCTCATTCAGGCCTAATTGTATTTAATTCAATTGTAATGTTATTACTGGGGTATCTAAAACATCACAATGCAGATCAGGGTTATCCACTGAAGCCATAATGACTCTGACCAGAAGTACCACGGGCTCATGACGAGCGCACATAATAGGCATTGTAGAGCGCAGAGTTGGCCTGCTGAAATTGATTTAATTTCAGTCATTACAGTGCTTAATGTCGGGTCATCTTGTCATTTATTTCTGTCAATGTGCTGGTTCTGTAGCAGGACTGGGTCAGTCAACATCATTGGCTCCCGGCGCACCGAAGATTATACGTTCAATTTGTTGGTTGGACCTCGGTGATCAATCTCGCTCTCAGTGAAGTCTCTCAGAGTTCGCTCGGGTTAGTCCACTTTTCCACATTTCATGGGGGTGTTCCATTACCGTATATGGTTAATCGGGGCGGTTCTGGTATGCAAATACGTGAAAGTGTGCACGAGCCTCAGCGTATAGAGCAAGGTGATATTTATCATGACAGGTGTGCATAGGACCTGTGTACGCACGTGTGATAAATCCCGTTTTTTTTGTGCGTGCACACATTCTAAATTCTGTGCTTAAGTATGGAAATAGAACATTTTCTAAGGAAAATTGATAAATGAGGGCATCAGGGGAAGATTATCTACAATGATTCAAACTGCCCTGTCCTTGAGCTGCCACAAGGGGCAGAGGGGCTAACTGTGAGTGAGTGAGTGAGTGAGTGAGTGAGTGAGTGAGTGAGTGAGTGAGTGAGTGAGTGAGTGAGTGAGTGAGTGAGTGAGTGAGTGAGTGAGTGAGTGAGTGAGTGAGTGAGTGAGTGAGTGAGTGAGTGAGTGAGTGAGTGAGTGAGTAACATTGCCGGTCTATGCTTCACTACTGTGTATGCTAAAAGAAGATAACTTTTACGCAAGGCAATTGGAATGTATCTTTGCACATATTACTCCTAGATATATACACACACATAATACCTTGTACATAATGGATTTCATTCGAGAGATCGGTGTCCAGGGTTACCTGCAGTGCAGCGCACCTCTGGAGCGGTTCTGGGGGTCACGGCTTACAGATAAACCCAGTAGCCGAACACAGACACGGAAGCAGATAAACAGAAAAGCCCAATAAGGGTTTAATAAAACACGCTGCAGGGAGAACAAAGTAATCCGGCTCGGCTTCAGGAGGAGACGAGGAGCCCGTGGAAAAACAAAAACATTAAAACTATCAAAAGGCCAAATGAAGGGATTATTATTCTTGTATTATGTGTTGTCATGTTTTGTTTTATCCATGTAAAGAAAAAAAAGGCCAAATGAAGGGCAGATCAAAACGGGAAGCCCGGTTTTCCAGCCCAGAAGATAAGCCGGGCAACAGGACAGGATGAGGACAGGAGCATGGAGGCGCTGGCAGGAGTCAGGCAGGGAGATTGTGTAGCTGAGTCTACAATCTGGCAGAATTGATGAGGAGATGACCGACAGTCCTCCGGAAGTATGTGCGGAAAAGTGACTATTGCTCGGCCGATCGACTTGGGACTGGTCTCTCCATATTCAGGAGACTTGTGCGTATAAACATATATTGGATCATGTCTCCAGCACCCCCACAGCCGTAGCTACAACCACTTAATGCCAAGGCTCTCATCCACACTCGTTAATTTTCTCCCCCCGCTGTCTCTCCCATGTAATGCGGAAGTGCAGTGGTCTATAGTCCTCTTTTTATTGGGATCATGAATATTCTCAGCAAATTGTGTGACTGTATAACTCATGGGGTCAGGAGATGCTAGAGGAAAGGTCACGGGTTCACCAAAATCAATAGGGATTTCTTCCCCTTGGGGTCATGAATGTGCACAGCAAATTTGTATTTGATCATACATTCTCAGGATATACTGCACAGCATACAAACAAAGCAAACACATGACGACAACAACCTCCTTGGCAGAGGCAATGAAGAAGAAACCAACATGTCTGGACACTGTGACAGTACCGGGGGGTTTCACTATGAGAACTATAATTAATCTATTATAGCAAAGAATTTATAATGAATACAGTTGGGTATAAAAGCTCAAACGAATTGTCAACAGTAACTCCAAAAACCGCTTCACTCCCTTCCTGATGAATATGTGATGGAATAAAACACCCTGTAATTGGTTGGATGTTCACTCTCCACTGGTGGTGCTCTCATTTTATTTCTAATGAAACACAAGAGACTTGTGCCCTCATGATAACAAGTATATTGTGTTTTTATTATGAATAACGAGACATCATCCATCATAACAGCTCTCATGTTTGATATCTCATTCCATAAAATACGTACGGTATGCAAAACATCCGCACATCCCAATGAAGTGTTTCTGATAGTAGCTGGAGGAGTATTGTAGCTCACAATGATGATAGTAATGAATGTGCAAATAGACTATTGTGTTTTTAATTCAGTAGGGTGTGTGTGTGTGTGTGTGTGTGTGTGTGTGTGTGTGTGTGTGTGTGTGTGTGTGTGTGTGTGTGTGTGTGTGTGTTTGGGGGGGGCTACATTATGTGTGTGTGTGTGTGTGTGTGTGTGTGTGTGTGTGTGTGCGTGTGTGTGTGTGTTTGGGGGGGGGCTACATTCATCAGGTGAGCAAGAAGGAGGATGGAGGTGTAGAAGAGGGTGGAGGAGGAAGGAGAGAGGAGGAGGGATATGGAAGAGTGAGGGAAAGGAATAAGGGGCAGGTAGAGAAGTCAGGTAGAGGAGGGAGGTACAGGAGGGAGGTAGAGGAGGGAGGTAGGTAGAGGAGGGAGGTAGAGAAGTCAGGTAGAGGAGTGAGGTAGAGGAGGGAGGTAGAGAAGTCAGGTAGAGGAGTGAGGTAGAGGAGGGAGGTACAGGAGGGAGCTGGAGGCAGGCCCGGACTGGCCATCGGGAGCACCGGGAGTTTTCCCGGTGGCCTGGCCTGCACAGATAAAAAAAGTATATAAAGTATATAAAGAAAAAAAAAACGTTTTTTTATTATTATTTTTTTATTTTTTTTGCCAGGCCATTGTTTCTAGTTGTGGCGGCGGCCCGGCGCGATAGTTAGATAACCTAGATGGGTGGGGAACAACCAGGATTTCACTGTCTGCGACAGAGTTGGAGAACTATCTGACTCTCTCTCTCACACACACAATGGAGCCGTGCTGCCGCTTGTGATTGGTGGAGGCGGGACCAGGCGATACAACTGATTGACAGCGGAGGCGGCGAATGGAATGGCAGACGGCACTCAGATGCAGAATAACAGCCAGGCAATGAGCCAGGTAGTGAGGGACTCGGGAGAGATACAACAGTAGAGCGAAAGTCAATTAACGTTGATGTCAAGATGGACAGTGGAAGAAAGAGAAAGGGTGGAGGAGAGAGGGATAAAACAAAGAAAAAGAAAGGCCCTTACAAGAGAGAGTGGTTAACTGTATTATAATAGTAAATAGAAAAATATGTTGTGCTCTTGCTTTTTTCTTTTTGAAGGTGGAGAGAGTAGCATTGCTAGTGCCACAACAGTTTTATTTGAGGTCCATAACAGTACATTGTACTAAGCAATTGTTGGCTCATTAGTTTGTGATTCACATGCACTAAAATTCACCAGAATGCAGGAAATTAAGTCTTTGTAACAAAAAAAATCCTGGTGGGGGACCCCCAGACCCCCCGCTTAAAAAGTGGCCTGACTGGGGCTATATTTCGCGCTATATCTCCCGGTATGAATTATTTCCCCAGTCCGGCCCTGGCTGGAGGAGTGGTGTGATGGAACTGAGGGTTTATGGGGGAAAGAAGGAAGAATTCATGTTGATAGAAGTGAAGACGTGAAGGAAGGGTTGATGTTGATAGAAATGTCAGGGTTGATGTTGATAGAAGTGTCAGGGTTGATGTTGATATGTCTCTGTATGACATCACAATCTATTTCTATCTGTGTAAATTAATCAATGATGATGGCAAATCATTAAATCCATAATCCTCAATCTAAACGTGAACATAAAGGGTAGGCCCACTGCTAAAAACCAAATATTTGTATTATTATTATTATTATTATTATTATTATTATTATTATTATTATTATTATTATTATTATTATTATTATTATTATTATTATTATTATTATTATTATTATTATTAATTTAATTAGTATTAAATTGACTGACTGAGCTCTTGATACAATAACTGTATCTACAGTAAATATTCACATAAAAACGTTGTCTAAACTTTGACTTTGTCTAAATCTAAAATGTTTGCGAACAGTAAGATGAAATACCCTTAAATTTGAGTTAGGATGAGTTCAGAAAATAAAAAATAAAATCTCTTTAACACTTTCTCCGCCAATAACGTCATAGAACGGGTTTCAAGTTCATGCGAATTCTGCCAGATCACGGCGTACAACGTTATTCTGATCATATTTCATATTTTTGCCATGGTATTCATATTTCACTCACGGATCCTTGTCTGATGCTGTCTGAGCCGGCACAACTCTGCAACGTTTCAATACTGCCACCTGGTGGCTGATCGGCGAGTTGCCAAACCGGATATGCCCGTTGGAGCTCGGTCCGTCCCCTAAATCCATCCGGCCACTCGTTTATCATCCCAGGACTCTAGCCACACACCGTGGATATGGATCGCTGCCATAACTCAATAATCCACATGATTTGGGCTGTTATTATTATCATCATACAAACCGGAAATGGATCGCCTCGATCCCCATCACATAACTGGGATCTGTTTGCTCCAGTATCATCGCCCAACGCTAAGAGGAAGCTGCCGTGAGTTTCAGCGTTTTTGTTTATTATAAACGACCCCCCCCCCCCCCCCCGTTCACCCGCACATGATCAGTCATAACGTTTAGGACCATGTACAGTTGACATTTTTAATATAGCGTCGATCGGTATCAAACAGCATTTGATAATCTAATATATGCATTTATGCCTATATCTCACGTTCTAGGAATGACTGCAGAAAACGATAAAAACATATTTATACTCTAGTATTTTCGTATGAATGTGTGAATGAAAAAGTAAAACGTTCCTACATCCTGAACGATAGATAATTGATGTTGAATGGGCCATAGTAATGTCAATTTAGCAATACAATTTAAAAAGTTATAGCCCTGCAAAGAAGGTAAACATCTCCATAGACTTATAGTGCTGGCAGTGATCAAACATTGATGGATATAAGCGTGGCAGTTAATGTGTTAAGGACAAGAATATACCCAAAGACGGTTGAATAAATTCCAGATTGTAGCTTCATGAAGGGGTTTAAAAAGCCATCTGGGTGCTCTGACGGTGACCTTTATCATGTTTCCCAATGAATTGTCTCAGTGGATGTGCGAGGAGATTGAGATTGAACAGGTGAACTGTGAAATTCAGCCTCTTATCCTAAGACAGCGGCTAATGAAAACATATTTGCTCTCTCATCTCGTCTGCCTCATTTGTAGTAGGTCTGACATCCACTTTTTGGGCTCCACGCCAAGGTTTCAGAGACACTTCTTAAACTACTATTTCTGGACCCAAATTGAGTAAATGTAGTGTCCTGTAGGGACCCAGGCTCATTAAAACATACAGTACATGCATTGCTGTGACATCCTCCGGGCACGACACAATTAACACAAGTAGATTTCTTGAACTGATTTTAATGAAGCTTGTTCATTCTCCATCCAAACCGTAAAATCTGTATAACATACAAATGCATACAAAAGATACCATTAACATTGAAAGTCCATTAAAACCGTGGTCAGAACATCAACTCTCACATATACCCAATCATCATCCAAAACAATCAATACCTTATTGGCTGCATGCCAGTATAAGAGAACATTGATGCGTTATGGTGTTATGTCTTTGATCCTTATCTTGGAAGATTGTCTTGTTAAGTTGTCTTGATGGATTGTTTTTTGCTTGTTAAGATTGACAGGAAAGTCAATAATCCACCCACAGTCATGTCGCAACTCAAGAGAAAGAAGGCGGAAACACGTCGCCGGATACCAGGTGGACCAAGTCTCGTGAGATGAAATAATTGCACAAACAAATAGAAATAGTGCGCCACTAATATATCTTATATAAACCCATAAGAAATACAATGAAATACAATTGTGTGTATTATTATTAATATACAAAAATAAGCATATAAAATTGTAAACGAATATAACTATATTAACTAGGGATGTCCCGATCACGTTTTTTTGCTCCCGATCCGATTCCGATCATGTGATTTTGAGTATCTACCGATACCGATCTTTCCCGATCCGATCAAAAAATTTATATTTTTATTTTTTTTATTTTATTCAACAAACATGACCATGTTCACGTCTTAAACTCATACTGAGGCCTTAGTTTTGGTTTTAAATTGCATATCATCATTCATTTATTTATTGTCACACAGAGCAGAATAATTTTGCCAAAACAAACCAATAGTATCCAGCTGCAGAACGGCAGACCAGCCACACTCTCAGACTAGTGATGCACGATATATCGGCCGCCGATATAATATCGGCCGATATGGCCGTTTTTTTACACATCGGTATCGGTCCGATATCAAGATAGGGCCGATATTAAAAAAAAAAAAAAAAAACATTTTTTTTTTTTTTTTTTTTTTTTTTTTTTAATCTTTTTTTTCTTCTTTTTACATGTTTTGGCCTTAAATAGTTTCAAAATATCAGTCATTTCTGAAAATAAGTTACAAAAGTAAAAAAAATTATGCGTTTTGGAAAATAGCTCTATTTGATTATCATAAAAAAGTGTTTTCTATACAGAGATATCGACATCGGTAAATATCGGTATCGGCCAGAACAGCAATATTAATATCGGTTATCGGTATCGGCCACAATTTTCACATCGGTGCATCACTATCTCAGACCCAAACGCATTTCCTTTGATTTAATTATACATCAAATGATTTATGTCAAGGATTGCAATGCCTCGCTTGAATGAAGTTAACTTTTCACCTGGATAACCTCGACATTCAGGGTGAATGTAATGTGAGAAATTGGGATTAAAAAATAAAAAATTACATTTTTAATTTGGGTCTGAGAGTTTGGCTGGTCTGCCGTTCTGCAGCTGGATACTATTGGTTTGTTTTGGCAAAATTCTTTTGCTCTGTGTGACAATAAATAAATTAATGATGATATGCAATTTAAAACCAAAACGAAGGCCTTAGTATGAGTTTAAGACGTGAACATGGTCATGTTTGTTGAAAAAAAATAAAGTAAAAAAATAATAAAAAATTGCAGATTTTATTTTTATTTTGCCGATCCCGATCTTCGGAAAATCACGTGATCGGCCCCGATCCCGATCACGTGATCGGATCGGGACATCCCTAATATTAACCAACTGTTAACCATAGCTGCAGTTACACATGCAGTCTTGTTATGTGTTGGCCCCCGCAGAGAGAGGTCAGATGCCCGTGGTTACTGCTCTGCATCAAACCAAAGTTGTTGGGCTTGAGATCTACTTAGCCCTTTTCCTAGGCTGAAGAAAACGACCATAGCCAGCCAAGCAGACAGAGTCAAAACACCACCACTTTTAAAGGGGACCTATATGTCTTAGTTGTTCATCTATTGTCTCCTATTGTTAAAATAGCCTTTTCCTGTGTTTCCTGTGCATTGTTTTTAACCTCTTAACATGCAACGATTTGCCCACCAGTGCGACACGCCACTTTGGCGACCTCTAGCGGCCCGGGTGTGCATATTTTTTTATAAAATATATTTATAGAATTAAAGCCCTATTTGTTGCCTGTCGATTGTCGTTTCAGGCGACAAAATCAGCGGTTCTCGAGTTACATGCCGATATGTGAGGCGTGCGCCAAAGTCTTTAGCAGACTTTTTTTTTAATACCACTAATAATAATAATCATTTGGCGATCTTGAAAATTATTAGACAGGGTTGTAACCAATGAGTGGGGATGAGCGAATCAGGGATCTAGGTGAAAAGTCACAAGCGAAAACAGGAAGTAATAAATTCGCCAAATGCATTGGAGTCTATGAGAAAATGGAAACCTGCAGACCTTTTTTTCTCACATTTTACCAAAATCAGTCTATATCACTCATTTCTGAACGGATTTTTATAAAATCAGCCATACCAATTTGTTTTTAAATATACTTTTGGATATTGCAACTACTACAGAATAACAACTTTTTCTACAACTCAAGTTCAGACCTATGTTACTCCTATCATTTTTTTGAATCTAGCCAAACATTTCATTCTGCTCAGCCAGTGGACATCTGAGCGGCAGTGACAAAATACATAAGTAATACAATTATATTAATTGGATCATCTTTCAAATGAAAAACAGAGAGATGTTTCTATTGTTTTGCACCACAATTTCACTTAATTAGTTTAACCATTTATTGTAATGCAGAATAAATGGCAAGGGCAATACAGTTAGTCTCGGCGGTATGGTTCTACTCTTAGGGCTGCTCCCTGCTGCAAGAGGTTAAAGCACAGCAACTTACACAGAAGATAAAGCATACCAGCTTACTGTAACTGAACAGCAGGGAAGCAACACTACAGAGTTAAACACTAGGTCGGTGAAAAACCTTACATGGAGGTACACAGGGCCGGACTGGGGAAATAATTCATACCGGGAGATATAGCGCGAAATATAGCCCCAATCAGGCCACTTTTTAAGCGGGGGGTCTGGGGGTCCCCCACCAGGAAATTTTTTGTTACAAAGACTTAATTTCCTGCATTCTGGTGAATTTTAGTGCATGTGAATCACAAACTAATGAGCCAACAATTGCTTAGTACAATGTACTGTTATGGACCTCAAATAAAATTGTTGTGGCACTAGCAATGCTACTCTCTCCACCTTCAAAAAGAAAAAAGCAAGAGCACAACATATTTTTCTATTTACTATTATAATACAGTTAACCACTCTCTCCTGTAAGGGCCTTTCTTTTTCTTTGTTTTATCCCTCTCTCCTCCACCCTTTCTCTTTCTTCCACTGTCCATCTTGACATCAACGTTAATTGACTTTCGCTCTACTGTATCTCTCCCGAGTCCCTCACTACCTGGCTCACTGCCTGGCTGTTATTCTGCATCTGAGTGGCGTCTGCCATTCCATTCGCCGCCTCCGCTGTCAATCAGTTGTATCGCCTGGTCCCGCCTCCACCAATCACAAGCTGCAGCACGGCTCCATTGTGTGTGTGCGAGATCCACGTGAGGGAGAGAGAGTCAGATAGTTCTCCAACTCTGTCGCAGACAGTGAAATCCTGGTTGTTCCCCACCCACCTAGGTTATCTAACTATCGCGCCGCGCCGCCGCCACCCACAACTAGAAACAATGGCATGGCAAAAAAATAAAAATAAAAATATATAATAAAAAAACGTTTTTTTTTTTTTTTTTTTATAATTCTTTTTTTATCTGTGCAGGCCAGGCCACTGGGAAAACTCCCGGTGCTCCCGATGGCCAGTCCGGGCCTGGAGGTACAGCAGCAGTAACACTTGTTCAAGTTCAAGTTTGTTTTTATTTGTCACATATAACGTACATGTACTTCACAGTGAAATGCTTGGTTCTGTATGTGAAAGACAATGAGGTACAAATGCAGACTTAATGAAGTACAAAACGTTTAAGGCAAGGTGCAAATGCAAATGAGGAATGAATGTAGTGAAAATCTTTTTAATAAATAGATCAATCAAGCTGTATGCTAAGGTACTAGCCATCAGACTTCAAAAGCATATGACATCTTTAGTTCATCCTGATCAGACAGGCTTCATAAGAGGCCACCTGATCACGGATAATATTAGACGGTTACTACATGTGATAGACGTCAGCAAGGATGCCGTGCCTCCTACAGCTATATTATCCTTGGATGCGATGAAGGCCTTTGATAGGTTGGAATGGTCTTATTTATGGGCAGTACTCGGAAGGATGGGGTTAGGAGTAGGATTCATTAATATGATAAAAGTACTATACACAGAGCCATCGGCCATGGTTATAACAGGTAAATTCACCTCCCCTCTCTTTCCTGTTTCACGCTCGTCCAGACAGAGTTGTCCTCTTAGTCCCGGACTATTTGCTCTATCCTTAGAACCTTTAGCACAGTATATAAGACAATCCCAATCCATAGAGCCGATCTCAATTAGGGGCACACAGCATCATATTAGTTTATATGCGGACGATGTAATATTGTTCATGCAAAACCCTACCACCTCACTGCCTCATCTTCTCAAGCTGATAGATGATTTTGGCAATCTATCAGGATTTAGGATAAACTGGCCAAAATCGACCTTCCTTCCACTTAATGTCACTGCGAAGGCTGCCTTCCTTCCAGAAAATATGCAAATGGTAGAACACTTTAGATGTCTTGGAGTTGAAATATTCCCCACTATATGCCAAACAGTGAAGTATAATTACACAGGAATCCAAGATAGGATCACAAACAAAGCAACAGTAACAGTGTATTGCACTACCAAAGCTACCTAGCATGTCCTATATGCTCTGTAAATAACTATGTACAGATACCGATTTTGATGTCACACCATGTTACCTGTTATTGCACAATGTTTTTGTATTGGATTCTATTGTATGTTGTACATTGTTGTGGGCAAGACCACCCGCATTTCATTGTATACTCGTATGCTGTGACAAATAAAACTCTTGACGTGACTTGAATGACAGGTGGTCAAAACTCAGTACAGGCCCGAGTATCAATAGTTAAGATGGATGTCTTACCCAGAATCAACTTCTTCAGCTCAATGCTACCGTTACACCCCCCCCCCCCCCCCCCCCCCTGCTGGTTACTGGAAAAAATTACACTCCGCCGCATATAAATTTATTTGGAACAACAAACCTCCACGAATTAAAAGATCCATCGCACAGAGAAACAAAGACTTCTACCACTATTTTAAAGTGTACTCTTTAAGACCACTGATCACCTGGTTTGATTCTCAAGCATCTGTATCCTGGAGAACATTAGAAGAAAATATAGTGGCACCACAGAGACTGCAGGATGTAGTATACACCAACTTATCAATTAAGCAATGCAACTTGAAATTTGGCCCTCTTATTACACATGTGATCCAGATATGGCGTAACCTACATAAATGGCATAGCCATTCTCCCATATTTAATAACAATGCAATCCTTATTGCACAACGACCTATCAGATTTCCCAAATGGGAAAAGAAGGGCATACATACTTTGGGAGATATCTTCAATGACAGGGGTTTCTGTAGCTATCAAGATATACATAACAAATTGAACCTCACCAGCTCCACATATTATTTCTATCTACAGTTATTAGCAACTTTGAAGGCTCATGGAGTCCCTTTAAAGATACCACTTGAGCACCACAGATATCACAAATTATTTTATGAAAAGGAGACATCGAGAGGCTTCGTCTCTGACTTTTAGCGTCATTTACTTGCATCTTCGTATGAAGTCCTTCCCCTAGACTCAGTTTGGAGGAAGGATATACCAGACTTGGAAGTAGATTTTGATTGGGCTGAAGTCTGGGCAAACGTTCGGCTATCGTCACGCAACCCAGATCATCAACACATTAATCTTAATTGTATTCATAGGACTTACCTGACTCCTATACGACTGAACCAAATGGGGCTTAAACAAGACTCTCGATGTTCCTTATGTTTAAACGGTGATAGTGGTACATTTATGCATATGTATTGGGAATGCCCTCCTGTTAAGATATTTTGGATAGAAGTAACCACGCTATTATCAGAATTTTTATTTCTGACAATACCTGTACTGCCTTCTGTATTGTTGCTGAATAATGTCTCTCAGTTATCACACTTTGTCTAAAGCGAATAGCATCACGCTGGATTCAACCGGATAAAATGTGCCGGAGGGTATGGATTCTTACCTATCTTGATGTGATTTATCTAGAGATATCTACCGCACGAATTCTAGGTATTAATGAAGCCAGCATAGCAATCTGGTCAGATGTGGTGGAGAGGATAAAGCATTATATGAACTTTTAATCCTTGGTGTCAAACGGTATAATGGATGCTATCCAAGAGGGGGTCCTGGGGGGGGGGGGGGGGGGGAGAGCGAGCAAGAGCATAGTATATGTATTGTATTGTAATTAATTTGTGTATATTTTTTATCTACATCTATTTTGATTTAAACTGGGCTGTCATTATTGTTAGTATTATATCGGTAATAGTCCTATGATTTATAGTGGATTTCTACTTTTAATGTTTGTGTGTAATGTCAAAAAATAAATAAAAAACCATTTGTTCAAAAAGAAATAGATCAATATAATGTAGTGTTCTGTATCGTTAGTGGCTTAGCTTGGCTTCGCCTTCTGCACTATCTCGCGTACGTGCACGCGTACTGAATAAACCACAAATGTACCTCTAATACCAGTATTAGTCTGACCACACCCCTCATCAGCTTACCTTCATAAGCAGGTGTGTGGTCACCTGCTCTCCTCCTTCTCGCTTTCACCACAAGGAAGAGGTGCCTCGGTAGATCCCCACACTTGACACCATGATGGAAGAAATTGGATTAGGAACAGCTTGGGAAACAAGGATACGTTGACATCATATCTTTATTTTCTCTCTCACTATTTTCGAGAAAATACGGCGATATTGTCTTCGTACTGGAGTGTCTAGAAGATGATGATCATTCTACAAACCCTCCACCGGTTTTCGTATTGGGAGCACGCCGCTGCATGCTTCTCAACTGCAGTTCCTTGCTGTGTTTGTTGGGGTGAAACCTGTCAAGCCACAGCTGAACTGTCGGACATGCCGCTGTTGTGAGGAGCGGTGCGTTCCAGGTTGGGTGAGTAGTGTTTGCTGGCGGGCTCCACTTGTCTGTTAGTGCTATGGGGGCTACTAGACGAAGTTTATGGAAACCGGCCCCAGGCTAGGGTCCTTTGTTTAGCCGTCTAGGCGACAGAAGGCCTTGGTCTGGCGACCATTATAGTTTTAACTAGTGGGCCGCGACCATTGACACTGGTGATCCCTGTGTGTTCTGGACGAGTGGATTCTCTCTGTCACCGTGTTAAGACCCCATCTTTCATATCCAAATGAGAGTATTCCTTCACGAGGGGATATGTGCATGTAATGTGCGATAGCGGCAGATTCATGTTCAAAGTCAGCTATACAGGCCAGTTGGTACTGTGCTGATTCCGCCGGACGTGTTATTGTCACCGTTGTGAAGCGGTGTTGACGTCTTGTTTTTCCTTTTCTCTTAAAAAGTGAGGAGGGTTCAGAACGGCGGCCTGTCTGGGTGAGTGTTATGTCATTGTTTACATGTTCATAGCTTACGGTTAGCCGGTCGGTGGCCTGGCGCGGGGTGGCTTGGCTTCTCGCGCGCCGCCGGGAGCTCGCTCCTGATCGCGTGCGTCGTAGATCGGCGTCTCGCGAGCGGAAGCGATAGCACCCGAACGGCTGGAGCAGCCGTTAGCTTGATGCTATTCTGTTGAACGTGCTTTGATTTTTAACATGTTTTACACTTTTGACCACGACGTCATCCTTGACAGGGGATGTTCGTCAACCCTGCCCGAGCCTAGACGGGGATTGCGTCAACAAAGAGGACTGTAGCGACTGGTGGAGCGGCGACGCTGCCCGGATCGAACAACACGGGACGCTTGTGACTGCACTTCGCTGATCTGCGTTCCGGGCAGGTACGGGGTTGGCCAGACCCTCATAACACGTCTTCTGGTTTTACCTTGCTAAATGTATTGTGAATGACGGTGTTTTTTCCCAAAACGTGTGTTGTTGCAATGCATTTGAGATACGTTGCGGGTTGTGTGTGAGCTGTTTTTGTCACTGGCAGTAGCTTCTCCGTGCAGGTCGTGATGTATTGATCTGGTTGTTGTGTGAGAAACATCATGGTGTTTATGTGTACCGTGTACTCACTACTAAGGCAACTAACCTATGAAGCTATGCTTGGTGACGAGTGAGTAAAAGAATGTTCTTTCTCAGACTGTAATGACAATGAACAGTGAGTTCACACATTAACAGGTTTTCCTGTTTTAACTGGCCGTATTGAGGGTAAAATAGGAGGATTGTGTTTCCCCCCCCGGTTCCCTGGGGACTTTATCACCTCCTATCAGACATGTTGTGCATTAATTGTGTCTTTTGTGTGGTAGGGATACGATGTAACTCTCAGCTTGATTGCTGAGGTTGTGCTAAATCTGCTGGAGAAACTTATTTCCTAAAGGGAAATTGGTTTGGTTGCTGTCGTGTGCTTAGCAAGGCCTGTGGTCGATACTAATCAAGAATGATGTATTCTCTCATTGTGATGATGATGGGTTGTGTGTGTCATGTGACCTACAACTGGGTTGTACTGGCCACAGAAGCACATGTATATGTTGGACCGGGGTTCTTAGAGCCCTCTCTATTCTGTGTTTTTCCTTAGTAAAAATCAGATAGCAGGTTAGCTCGTGCGCTGTGTGGAGCTGTGAAACGCTTCATAGAGCTGACTATGACTGTGTCATATTCTCTTTTTGTCGTTACGTCGTGTCATGGGTGTGGGGTCGTAAAGGGGTGAACTGGTAACCTTTCCTCTCCCCATTGTTCTGTCGGTCAGGGGTACACCCCCTGTCCTTCAAGGTTCCCGTCACGTGGCGGTTCGGCACGTTACGGGGGGGGGGGAGGGGGGGGGGGGAGGGAGTTCCTGGTCCCACGGCCTGGTATATTGGGCGTGTGCACCGCAGGAATTCCCCCGCCATAGAGTACGTCACCGTGCGCGTCTCTGTTGGTAGGACTTCCGTGTGCTGTTCAGGTCCATGTGATGGATCTGTTTTCAGGGGGGGTGGTCAGGGCTCCTCCTCACCAAGCGCCTACTCAGGCCTTCTGTGAGTTCGGACTCCTTCTTCCATGTGATCCATGTGAGGAAGCCTCCATCAGAGTACAGAGCCTTCCTCCTCAGATTGTCAAAGTGAGTGGACCCTCTAGAAGGGTCCTTTTCTATTGTATGTATATTCGATTCAATTCGTTTATTGAGTGTGTATGGGTTCGGTGCCTCTTCCCCGGAGGCCCTAAAACCAGTTTTTTACATGGCTCAAGGTGCAATATATTCTTTTCAATCTGTACAGCTCGCGTGGGAAGTCTCTCTGGGGATCCCCGTCTCTTTCCTATGGGAGGGTGGTGGGATGTAAAAATGTGTACATTTTTTACCCCGGCTGTGTAGACTGGGATACATACTGTTGATGCTTCCTTCTTTCTATTCCAGAAGTGTTGGAGTTAGGGAGTGTCACACCCCTCTTGTCGTTCCCCTGGGCGCCTTGGGGATTCAATGGCAGGTCTAAATAGCCTGTTCATTGATGGGGGTGTGTCCCGACGCACGTATAGTGCTAGCTCGCTGTAAACAGGCGATTGACTGGCACGCCTTAGTTGCTTGTGGTTGAAACAGCGTTTTTATAAAGCAACTGAGATGGGGGTTTTTCCTCTTCCGGCGACCACATCCCATGACCTGGGTGGGTTGTCGACGGATCCTCGTTCATGTCTGGGGGATGATGACGGGATGGATCTGAACATATGTAGTGGGGTCTCACGCCCTTGGGGTGGGCCACCAGGCGCGGTTCGTCCCGACGTCTGGGTGGCGCCTTCTTTTCATGTTAAGATCAACACGCATATCTGCCCTTTTCCTGGGGCATGTCGGCGTGGTTAGGGCACGGGACTGGTTCTGGTCACGCTGGTCCAGATCAGTTGAACCCGTTGTCCGCCGGGGATGCAGATCTGCTGTTCTGGTACCCTGAGGGACTTGGGCTTTTTTCAGGGGGAAAAATGCCAGGTCGGTCTGGGTGTCACAGGGTTAAGCGCTATGGAGACCCTGGTTGGGTATGTTTTTTACTCAGCACTGTCGTCATGGCTTACAGCCATGCCATTCTGTACGCGCTCGATCTCGTCGGATCTCGGCCGCTACACAGGTTGGTCCTGGTTAGTACTTGGTTGGGAGACCGCCGGGGAATACCAGGTACGGTGTGCTTAGGGGCTGGTTCTCCATTGTTTTTCGCTCCTCTCTCACGCATGGCGAAGAGGGGCCTGTGGGGGTGGTTTTTTGACCTCCTCTGGTGACCCTGTGCTTCCCGTACCGCCAGGCCCGGTCCGAAGTGATGTTTGCGACCCGTAGGCCTGGGTTAACCCTTTTTGGAAACTGAAACACTTGTACTGCGGTATAGCCGGTGTATACCCGCAGGTGTGTTTTGGAGTTTTTTCTTGAGGGGTTATAGGAACAACCACCGCATTGGGTAACACCGAGGTGGTTGATTCCCTGGTGTGTTGGAGCAGTGTCAACTCCCGGGTTCACCGGTTGAGGGTGCCCCTGCACGTTCATGACGTCTGCCAATCGTGTCAGCCTTCTCTGCCTCGACCCCTCTGGGTGGGGGTTGTTAAATGGAGGCTTGGTCATGCAACACCGCCAGCTTACGCTCCTTCCGCCGGGGCGGCTGTGTTCAGCTGTCCCCTCTGGCGCCTGTCTCGTCCGCAGTCTCCAGGCTAGGGTTAACAGCCTGTTGCCTGGTTTTTCCCCGGTGCGCTGCCTGCTTCCGTTGGTTAACCTTTTTTGTGTGCTTACGGCCATGCTGACTGCCTATTCTGCAGGGTCAGTGTGCCAGGCGGTGTACTATTGGGGGGACGGGGCCCGCTCGGCTTACTGGCCTGGTTGGTTCCGCCTGGGAATACCAGGTGCAGTAACTGAGGGGCCTTTGTCCGAATACGCTGGCGATGTGGGGGGCGGGGCACTACGTGCCCACCTGGTGGGGTCCTTGATGCTGGCATCATGGACTTCTCCGGGCCCCCATTCCAGGGAGTCCAGTCCTTTTGGTGGTCTGGGTCTTCCTTCGTGCTCCGCTGCTACGGCCTTGCCACGGGGTTGGGTTTGCCCTTGACCCCGTGATTCTGGGGGCAGTAACGAGGTTGTTCCTCCGTTCGTTCCCGGTGGCATGCGGGTTGTGCGTGTGTGTAGTCGTGGGTCAAGCCACGGTCTGCTCACCCTGTGCGTTAAGTTGCTTGAGAGCTCTTCGCACGGTCGGGTCCGTCGCCTCCCGTGAAGCCTCTAATAGGGGGGATACCCTCCATTAGGGGGGGTCGGGGGGGCTCGGCCCTCCCTGTTCTGATGGTTTTTGGGGGGCTGTCAGCGGGGTGTATTTGTCAGCCAAGTGGCTCCGCTTGGCCTCCCTTGTGCAGAAGGCGAAGCCAAGCTAAGCCACTAACGATACAGAACGTTAGGTTATGACTATAACCAAGTTCTGTTAGTTAGGGGCGATGCTTGGCTTCGGACGGCCGCTGCAGCCCTTGACCTCACCTTGTGGTGAAAGCTTGGGAAGGAGGAGAGCAGGTGACCACACACCTGCTTATGAAGGTAAGCTGATGAGGGGTGTGGTCAGACTAATACTGGTATTAGAGGTACATTGTGGTTTATTCAGTACGCGTGCACGTACGCGAGATAGTGCAGAAGGCGAAGCCAAGCATCGCCCCTAACTAACAGAACTTGGTTATAGTCATAACCTAACGTTAAAGTGTCTAAAGTGAGTGTTAAGGTGAGTGTTTGTTTAAAGTGAGTGTGTGCATGTGGATGTGTGTGTGCAATGAGTGTAGATGGATGGCTTGATGATGTTACATAGAGTCCTTGAGCATGATGATTCATAGATTCATAAATAACATCAGATTGC
>NC_140175.1:68948392-68965892 GCF_963971535.1 Notolepis coatsorum
TACTGTGTATTATGTAATGTGTGTAGTGTGTATTATGTACTATGTATACTGTGTATTATGTACTGTGTGAAGTGTGTATTATGTACAGCATGTACTGTGTATCATGTACTGTGTGTATTGTGTATTATGTACTCCGTGTAGATGCTGTGTAGGTTTAAATGTAACTTGTAACTTTTGTTATGCACGTCATCACCTTTGTTCCTCTCAAGATGCTATTTGAAGCACATATGCTGTATGATATGATAAGACATGCCGTGGGTCTTCATTGTACTCTACCTCTACCAAGAACAAATGCACTTAATTAAGAGAACCGTAATGTATAGAGCTGCTGCATACTGGAATTGTATACCTGTGAAGATAATGATGATCAGCAACAAATTTACTTCTAAGAAAAAGTTGAAGGATGCTGTTATGAATGGTGAAATACAGTGAGTTACTGATTGATTTAGTTAGTATTGTTAGTTTAGTTAGTTAGTTTAGTTAGTATTGTATTTGTGGTTGGAGCCTTTGTGTCTTTTTTTTGTGAGATTTTGAAGATGTTGAGAATGTGCTTAGGCTAAGGTGTTTCTTATGTTTTTATTAGTGCTGTCAGGCAATTAAAAAAATGTATCTAATTAATTACAGGATTTGTAATTAATTAATCTAATTAATCACATTTTAATCGCATAACCATTTTAGGCCTGATATTCTATATTCTATAATCATATTTAAAATGGCATGTGTCCGGATGGCAGAATTCAGTACTGTATCTACAAAACCTGTTTAATCATCTTCCATTTATTCATTTGCTTCGATTTTTCAGGTCTGGTCAACAAAAAAAAAATGTAATTGATATTCTCATTTGGTTCATTACAATTTACTCCAGCCTAGTAACAGACACAGTATTTATGACACTGGGAATACATTCCCTGAGATCCATAGATGTCCCTAGAATCAGATACCAAGAACATGCAAATGGACCATATAAAAAAAAATTGTATTCTACGTTCTTATGGAATGAATGAGATAAAAAAATTATAATAATAAATAAAATTCAATTAATTGTGAGTTAACTTTCATAACGCGATAATTTGCTGTGTAATTAATTAATCTAATTAACGCGATAAACTGACAGCCCTAGTTTTTATTGTTTTTTTGTTACTGTAATGTAATGTACTGTAATGTTGTGTTGGCACCCCAGGAAGAATAGTCTTTCACCCATGGGTGTAGACTAATGGTGAACCATAAATAAACAAATAAACAAATATGAGCTCTTCTACAAGTAAGCAGGTCCCTAAAGAGCTCTCTGCTGCTCTGGGATCAGACTGACTGTTCATCTTTAACAAGGAGGTCTATATCTACAGTCTAAAATGAGTTTTTACTAATCATCTCACTGCTGTTAGTTGAGGAAGATGCTGCTCTGTTTAAGCATCCTATTGTTTTAATAGCGACCCATCAGATAGGAACCAAAGGGGGGTTGAAACTCCGCCCCTTTACTCTGCCATACTTTGTGACCTCAGGAACACCACTTGGCCGGAAACCAAAAACATCTAATTGGCCAGAAACAACAGCTCCCTGCATCAATAACCAATCAGATGCTGGCATGTGGTGTTCCAGAGGTCCGAAAACTAAGACCGCACCATCACGTTCTTCGTCATAACGTAGTACACACAATGTGCAAAAACCACCTTCCGATCAATGCATTTTTTGATTCAGCTTAAAGCTGCTGGTGCCTCTGGGAGTCTGTGGAAAACCTTTGTGGTGCTTGCATGGGCTTGAAAAAGGATGCAGAGCTTGCTCTATTTCTACAGGGCAGGTTAACTCACTCTTGCTAATGTCTACACAGGTGCCTACTATATTGTGTGTACATCGTGTCCCATATGTTACTTTATGTTTATAGTGTCATATATGTTACTTTATGTTTATATTAGATCTTTTTTATATACATATATTTTTTATATGGGAATATATATTATAGGGATATTTCACTTTAGTAGAACTCATGTTTCAGCAGTCTTGTAAGTGCATCTACAAGTAAGCTTGCAACCACCGCTGTCCCTGTTGACACCACCATTCATTCCTCTCATATCCTATGATATTTAGACATGGTATTCAAAATGAATGGAAGTGAGTGAGGAGCCCGACACTTGGAAGGAATGGTGGTGTTGAAAGCAGACAACAAGGGCAACTGTGGTCACTAGCTTACTTGTAGATGACTTAAGCTAGTCATTAAAAACAGGTATCCTCTTTGAAAATAGAAATAAATACATCATGTGTACAGTAGGGCTGACCCCTATTAGTCGATTAGTCGACTAATCGGTCGAAAGGAGCCGTAGTCGACTGGCCAACCTCTTAGTCGAATATAATAAAAAAATATATATATATTTCCAAAAGAAAAGAGGCCTAGAAGCGTGGCTAACGCTAATGGCACGCATACCAGAGGCTAACTGCCTACGAAAACAGGCACAGAGGCACTGAAAGAGGATTTCACCCATCTAATGAACACACTAGACTAGACAAATATCAAGATGTATCCATCAGTGGACCAATTGCATGCTTTTGCAGAGGACAAGAAGCCTTCAGTCGACTCCTTCAGACACTAAGCACCCCCCACAGCCCAAATGGAATGATAAAAAAAAAATGTAAAAGAAATATTAAATATATTATACTTTTTTATTTATTTATTTATTTATTTTTGTCGACTAACGGCACATTTTGGCCAATCATAGTCGACCATCCAAATCCTTAGTCGGGGACAGCCCTAGTGTACAGTAGGAATGGCTGTTTTTGCTTGAGACCCATACCCCCAAAAATGTGTGATTAGGCAGATAGGTGTGTGCACTCTGAATACCCAAAGAGGAATGTGGAGATATCATAGGGGTGGGACAAATATTCCATTCATGTAATAATTGCAACTCTACATGTGCAAAATTCAATAATCATTTTCTGGGGTTTTCTGTTATTTTGTCTGAATGGGAACAAAACAGAAATCATTCTCAACGATTCATTGATAATGTTTGATAATGGAATCTTAGCCCTAATAATCAGAACCTGCTCAAGGATGGGTCTTAAAAAGTAGCATTACAGCAGCTAAAATTCTGTGATACAACACAATACAATATGCCTTTGTGGTTGTATCAGTCCTAATAAAGGTAACTCTTTACATACATACAGTAACAGTACATCAATTATCACCGGTGATAGTTATAGTACTCACCATTTAATCCTGTACAATAAGGTTGGGTGGTCCTCCCTGGCACGGCATCTGTTCCTACATAAAGTCATTGTTGGAGATCTTACAGTTTATCACTTCATTATTCACAATTTTTAAATCCCCAAAGTTTACAATGAACTGGAAATCTAGCTTTTGTGGCTCCCGGTAAATGGTAAATGGCTGCTTTTTTATATAGCGCTTTTATCCAAATCGCTTTACAATTTGTTACTCACATTTTACCCATTCACTCACACATTCACATTTCACACACACATTCACACACCGACGGTGGAGGCAACCATGCAAGGTGCCAACCTGCTTATCGGGAGCAATTAGGGGTTAAGTGTCTTGCTCAAGGACACATCGACACGCTGCCCGGGAGGAGCGGGAATTGAACCGGGAACCTCCGGATTGCCAGACGACTGCTCTACCTCCCGAGCCACTGTCGCTCGCGGTACGTGGAACGTATTGCAATGTACATTAAAAAAGTATCCTTTGGATGGTATAAATATTTAATGACCAACCATTTCACCACAGTCTGCAATTGTTTTTAATAGTTTTCTTGATTGACCTTCTGTGTTTTTTTGTGTGTGCTGTACCTACCTACATCTCGACATAATCTGGAATGAGAGTTAAACTCTCAATGATTTTCGAGACTAAATAAAGCTTGAATGGATGAATGAATGAATAACACTGTATCTCGTGGTCCCTGGCGAGTCCTACCCTACAGTAGGCCTACTTCATATACTTCTTATATCCTCATCTACAATACTGCCCCCCCCCCCCCCCCCCCCCCCCACAAAGCTCTCTAGATCATAGAGGTAGGGGGGGGGGAATCTATATAGCAATATATTGCGATATTTCATGTGTCGATATTATATCAATAAAGTGACGCCAAGTATAGCTATATATATATATATATATATATATATACACACACACCTACTCATAGTTAAACCACTGGCTATACTGGTTTATTACCATAGTGGATTAATATTCATACCACTATATAATACTGTACATACATTAGCTTAGCATATTTACTCTTTAGCTTTTTCATATTTACTCATGTACAACATGTACTGTACATACATGTTATACTATACTACAATGCCCATTACTGCTCCTTTGCACTCTGTTGGTTAGCTGCCAACTTCCTTTTGTTGTACTTTTTATGTGTGCAATGACAATACATCTAATCTAATCTAAATTATGTCATCAATATCAGCTAAATCTCCCACTTACGTAACTTTGCAAGAATCCACTCAAGCAGAAAGACACATCAATGCATTTGTGTTTAAAATTGATTATTGCAATGTCCTGCTTACTGGAGCATCCAAGTGTGTGCTGAACAAACTACAACATGTAAAGGAGGAGACATGCCCACATCACACCTACAGAGTACAATTCAATACTCTGCTTATTGACATTCAAAGCTCTCAGTAACCTGCAGCCCCTTCAAACATGGCTGAACTTCTGGTGCCTCATAGAACATGCCGTAGTACCGTACTCTCAGATCGTCCACTGCAGGCCTGCTCATGATCCCACGCACTGGTCGCTTTGGTGACAAAGCCTTTTCCAAATGCCCACTGATTAAATTTGACATGCATCTTCACCTGCATACACACACACACACACACACACACACACACACACACACACACACACACACACACACACACACACACACACACACACACACACACACACACACACACACACACACCTTTCATACACATATATTAGGGCTGTCAATCAATTAAAATATTTTGTATAATATATATAATAAAAAAAAAGATTATGACATATTGTCCAGAAAAAACAGTGTATTTAGCATAAGATAGCTATGCTGCAAATAATCATAACATGGCACAGCCCAATAAGCAAGAACAGATGGCCATATTGACCTGCTAAATGTAACATTACTCTGTAATATGAGTACTCACACAATGTAGTGTCCAACTTTACTCTTATAAAACATCCCGTTTTGTTAAGCATTAAAAGAATCTTTAAATAAATTATACATATAGCCTATACAGTATATATATTTTTGTATTATTATTCTTTTTTATGTGCGTTATGCGTCAAATAAGATGTGTGGCATTAATACGCATTTGCGTTAACACGCTAGCTTTGACAGCCCTAACATCTATATATGCTATTTTAATTATGTTCATGCCTTGTTAATCTTCAATTGATCTCTACTGTCTGTTTTAAAATTGTGACTTTTTATATAATATTTATATTAGGGATGTTCGATATTGGCTTTTTTACGGATACCGATATACCAATATTGTCCAACTCTTAATTTCCGATACCGATATCAACCGATATCAACCTACTTTTGACAATAAATAAAAATCTGAATTTGTTCTTACTTGCTTGCCTGGGTAAATAAAGGTTAAATAAATGTAAAAAAAAAAAAAAATCTTTTCTTTTAAACCGATACCGATAATTTCCGATACCACATTTTAATGCCAATATCGGTAGGCCGATAATATCGGACATCCCTTATTTATATACATATATATAATATATGCATTAATATTTGTACTCTACTTCAATATCTACTCAATATGAACCGTGCTAATGCAAAAGTAAGGTTATAATTATATTCCAGGGTTAAAGATCGGGTACCAATCCCTCTCTGTCAGGTTTAGCCGTTTCTCTCTCTTTGTGGTTCATTTGTCTATTGAGATTAGCCTTTTCCTCTCTGCGGAGCCTGGCAGACACGAGGCACTGAGGCAGAGTGAGAGGCAAATTCATTAACGAATGACGCTTAATTTCTTCAAAGTCACAGTCCGTCGCATCCAACCTTGCCACTGTCTCCCGGTTCCCAGCCTGCTCCCAGAGGCCCCGTCAGCTCATCACGTCTACCTGCACAGCAGCATCCAGTGTCGCTGTCCCTGGTGCTATTAAACTGGGACAAGCACCTACCCTATATAGAAACCCACTTTGGATGTTAGAGCAAGAGTTCCCCAACGTTTCATGGAATGATGCACAACAAGAGGTGTTATTTTGCATGCAGAGAAGGAGGAAAACGGTAATGCGTGCACTTGCACACGCACATGCACACGCACATGCACATGCATACACGCGCTCACACATATTCATGCAAACCTTATGCAGTGCATTTAGAGGAGGAGAGAGGTGAAGGACGGAGATAAGATGGTAGAGAACAAGAAGGGAGAGGAGTGTTTATGTAAAATAAATCAATTTTACTTTACACTACTGCCACGTATTCCCCTTGCCCACCTCAAACACTGGTGCTAATCAAGCTGTTAGCCCAGGATCCACACTGCCCCCTGCTGGGACCCAGGATCCACACTGCCCCCTGCTGGGACCCAGGATCCACACTGCCCCCTGCTGGGACCCAGGATCCACACTGCCCCCTGCTGGGACTCACCCAACCCGTAGTTTGAAAAGCATTTTCCCAGTAAAGATTTAATTTGGCCACGGTGTCCAAACCAACCAAACAGGGGTCATAATGAAAGTTCTTCTAACATCACTTTTTAGATCAGTGCTATTTCAACCTTGTTTAAAGGGCTTTAGTGGGATAAGATGAGGGTTTCAAAAGCAGGCCTAAGAATACAAATACATCAAAAATATATAAACACACTCCCAACAGCTTCTTAAAAGTTTCAGGTAAAGTCGTCCTACAGTCGCTTTCACACAGGGGCTGTTTGGTCCGGACTTTCGGACCAGAATTCGATTTGGTTTTTCGGGTCTGTGTGAATGCGCGTCGAACTCGGTCCGCGGACCAAGCAGGCGAACTCTAGTCCGCCTGAAAACGTAGGTCTCGGTTCGGCTTCATCGAACCAAACGCGAACCAAATATAGGAAGTGATTATTATTACCACTGCTCGCAGCACTCACTGCAAAACAAGCACACTGCATCTAATCTCTCTATCTATCTATCTATCTATCTATCTATCTATCTATCTATCTATCTATCTATCTATCTATCTATCTATCTATCTATCTATATATCTGTGCATCTTGGGAAGAAGGAAGAAAAAACGTGGCTTATTATTATTACCGAGGCGCGCGGCTTATTATATTATTAATAAAACAGCTACTTGTGGGCACTCATAAAAACGCCGTGGTCTACAAGTTGTTTAGGGAGAGGATGGTGGTAATGTGCTTCAATAGAACAATGGATCAATGCCATGTCAAAACTCGGCTCCGCTGATCTGGAGGGCTCCGCAGTCCACACACAGACACACACACACGCGCGCGCGCGCACACACAGGATCGCAGCCACACACACATTTCCACTGTCCAATAGACAAGCGCCCTTTTCGACAGCGTGACATTGTTCAGAAGGTCTCGGTCCGCCTCACAGATATCTGTGTGAACGCAGGCGAACCAAATGAAGAATGCAACAATGTTGCAACTTCACCCCCAGAACCGCACCGAGTCCACCAAAACTATATGTGAAAGCGTTAGAGTTTACCTGTTGGGGTTGAATGAAAGGCTAATTCGTGTCCAGCTGTGACGCACCGTCAGTTGGCCCGAGGCTTGTTTCCTTGTTAGAGGAATAGTGTGGGGATACATCGTTACCGTTCGCAAACTGACACCTCCCATCAACGAGGCTTAATTAGATTAAATGAGTGACACCACTGGGAGCCTCGACAGGAAATGCTGCGGTCCAACTCCAAAACGCTCAACTGCTCACAGTGATTCATCAGACTCTCCAGCTGCCGTTCACATCACGTCCTGCGTGATTTGATTGTTTGATTTGATTGATTGTAAGACCAGAAGGCGTAGGCTTGTTCCCTGCCTAGAATAGCTCCATCTGTATTTTTGAAAGTGGGGGAATTCCCCTGACTGTGATTATACAGTGTGGACAGTGAGCATCATGAGCATTTGAAAGAAGTGGGACACCCCAAACACCCCTGTCCTCTCATTGGTTACTATCAGATTGTAGTATATAATACTATCTGAAGATGTTCTGCACAATTTCTGTCAACCTCAATTTTTTTTGTGATGAAGGAAAAAAACACTTTATTTAAGGTGAAATATTGTGGTCATTATTTGGTTGGTAGAAATATGCTTTTGGTTGGAGAAAAAATCTTTCATGACGTTGGTTCTGAAGTAAGTACTTTTGGATTTTGCAGCTGATTATTCTAACTATCCAGCCACCCCTCTACGCCCTCTAACCCTCGACGCCATGGTGACCTGTTCAAATATGTGCCCAGGGCATACAAAACTAAAGCCGCGAGTTCTCCACCCCGTCCCTGTCTCAGAGCGTGCTCCCGCGCCACAACTGGCCTCCCTCTAGACTGTGACATTGTGTAAAAGCCGATGTCAATACCGGGCCCTTGGCTCGTCAATCAGAAGGCTTCAGGTGAGCTCCTTTAGTCTCCTCTTCTCCCTGACTCCGGTATCAGACCCCTAAGTTGTTGTTGTTTTTTCAGAGCAACTTTTTCCAACAGCCAGATAATCTTTCTGAGAAGTTGTAAACTTGTAAGGTCAGCTCGGGGAGCTACAAAGTGAATGTCGGCACTTCAGCAGATTTCAGGAGCAGCGGTGTAATCTTCTTAAGAAGGATGGAGCTTATCAGACAGATACCAAGCTGAGTAATTGCTTTCGCCAAGTGCCCTTGGCGTGTCCCCCACACCTCGTCCCGACACTACTCAACTATTGTGGAGAAACATCTCCCATTGTACTGCTCTTGGCAGGACCTTAAACCAGAGGCCTCTAAGGGCCATCCCCTAATGTATATAATTAGCGCTGAGTTGAAACCAGTCGTAGAGAACAGCATAGAACGAGCCGAATGCTAAACACTCCATTTAGCGAACCGGCTTCCCCCACTGGTTGATGAATAACGCAGGTGTCCAATGGGGCATTAGAGAGGGCAGACTCTCAGTGGGGTCACATACTGTAAGTGGAGGCCTGGGATTGCTGTTTTTGTTTTGACAGGCAGCAGATTGCATTTATTAATTATGTCTCCGCTGGTGGGCCTGCTAATGCTTACTGATTACTGTGACCGAAACAAAAGCATCATTAAGCAGGTGCGTTTTTGATGACTTTCACACTTTCACACCAGTGTCTTTGTGTGTGTGTGTGTGTGTGTGTGTGTGTGTGTGTGTGTGTGTGTGTGTGTGTGTGTGTGTGTGTGTGTGTGTGTGTGTGTGTGTGTGTGTGTGTGTGTGTGTGTGTGTGTGTGTGTGTGTGTGTGTGCATTCGTGTGTGTGTGTGTGTGTGTGTGTGTGTGTGTGTGTGTGTGTGTGTAACTGAGGAAGGGAATTACTGTAGAGAAGACACCAACAAGGCAGATTCACACACACAGACATACACACTCATAGAAGAGAGGTGGCGCGGTTGATTGGAGGAGGATACGGTGGAAGGGAAGTGTTGCCAGCTGTGTTGCAGCTGTGTTGTCATTCATATTAACAAGATACTATTACTGGTGATTAGAGAGTAGTGCCTAGACAGACACCCCACACCGCCTGCTTAGGGTTATTATTATTGTTATTATTATTATTATTATTATTATACGTTTTATATTCAGAGTTAATTATATTGTTTACACTGTTTATTTCTTGATATGATATGATAAATTTATTTATATTGCGCCCCTCAACAAATAGTTACATCGGCCCGGGGCGCATCCCGGGAGAGAAAGAGAAAACAAGCAAAAAAGACAGGAACAAAACGAAAAACAGAAAAAAATACAGACAGTCCAACCAATCAGATAGAGAACAGACAGGTTCTTCTCCTATTTGTATATTCAGAACACATTTTATTGCCTATATTTATGTCTTTCATACCTGTACCTGTCCCCTCCCCCCTCCCCCATGCTGCTATGACGCCCGGATTTCCCCAAGGGGATAAATGCAATATCTTATCTTTTTATCTATCTATATTATTGTTGTTGTTTTAACTTTTATTTATAGGTTGACTAGGTGCTTTTTCAGCACCACTAGGTTTCACTCATGCAAGTGTCTGCCTGACGACACATGATGTTAACGCATTGACCACCAGGGATTAGTCGGGCCCCGTTCTAGCACTGCCATGCTTTAACACTTTCCACGCCAGACCCGATGATAGTTGGGTTAACTCGCCGAACGTTCGGCGCCAGACCCGAGTATAGTCGGGTTTTGGTCGTTATTTCTTTTATTCGCTGTTTCCATTGATTATTCATCCAGGGAGCCTGCTGTTATCATTGGGAATGGGTCTGAGATCGCAAACGTCCAATACCGCCGCCTGCCGCCTTGTGGCCGGTATTGCACATCATTTGAAACTCTCTGGCTTGGGCTGTGTGTCGTTCTAAAAAGTCTGGGCCAGGTTTTCCTTGTCGGGCAGGACAAGCGTTTATAACGCATGGATTGACGAGAATCAAGTACTCCCGGTTCATGTTCTTTGGTGGATTATGTTGGCAACACGATCGACATCAATACTTGGAATGGCGATCAGATCATTGGAATATTCTTTTTGGAGTACATCCTAGTCAAGGTAAGGGAATATATGGATGACATTTATTTTTATTTTTCACAAATTGAACGATAGATACTCGATGTAAAATGGGCAATAGTATTATATCCATAGCTATGATATATAATATAGTTTGAGCCCTGCAAACACTGCCACTTATTCGTATACTTTAAAGCGCTTGCCTTTCAACGGTAACAGTAAACAGCGCCCTCTGGTGCTGAAAGTGTTCAAAGATAGGAGTGCATCACCTTGTTTGTAGAGCTATAACTATATTCTATATTATAGCTATGGATACAATACTATGGCCCATTTGACATCACCTATTCAATATGTGAAAAAGAATTAATTTCTTCATCCATACGTTCCCGTGTTATACCGTGGTGAATATGAGTATATAGTATATATGAGTATATATATGGTGAGTATGGTTATAGCGTGGTCTTGGGGTAATTCCCGAAAGGCTGGGTAATAGCCTTATACGTAAATTCTACTCTAAACGTTGCCGTTTCTTGCCTGTATGCACTATTATTCCCAAATCAAATCTATATCATAGGTATTATGTTTCATCATGAATGCATGAAAGGGGGGGGGGTAGTTTTTTAATGCTTTGATCGTCACCAACGGCATAATGTAACGTTAGACAGACATGTTGCGATCGGGGTGAAGACATGGTTGGATCAACGCAGGATTGATATCATATAGCCCTTACATTCACTAGGATGTACCCCAAAAAGAATATTCCAGTTATCTGATCGCGAGTCCCAGTATTGGTGTCGATCGTGTCGCCAACATAATCCACCACACATCATGCATCGGGAGCATCTGACGCTTCTCAATCCGATCATTATAACCGCTCCATTCGCCCGACAAAGAAAAGTGAGCCCGGTGACATTTGACCGTTGCACAGGCCAAGATACAAGGTTTCAAAGGGTGCTCGATACCGCAGTCTAGCTGGATGCGGCCGGTATTGCACTTTGGCGATCTCAGCCTCATTCCCTATGGTAACACCAAGGTTCCTGGATGAATAATGAATAAAAATATCGATGTATATCGGTGTTCAAGCGTCGGCTCCCAATAATGAGTAAACTCGTTGTTGGTGGGGAATGAGTTAAGTGTCTGCCTGATGACACCTGATGTTAAGTGTCTGCCTGATGACACCTGATGTTAAGTGTCTGCCTGACGACACCTGATGTTAAGTGTCTGCCTGACGACACCTGATGTTAAGTGTCTGCCTGACGACACCTGATGTTAAGTGTCTGCCTGACGACACCTGATGTTAAGTGTCTGCCTGCGACACATGATGTTAAGTGTCTGCCTGACGACACATGATGTAAGTGTCTGCCTGACGACACATGATAATAATAATAATAATAATAATAATAATAATAATAATAATAATAATAATAATAATAATAATAATAATAATAATAATAATAATAATAATAATAATAATAATAATAATAATAATAATAATAATAATAATAATAATAATAATAATAATAATAATAATAATAATAACTATTTTTCTCCCATCCCAATTTAGTCGTTATGCCAATTCCCCCCTCCCCCCCACTGGTCGGTCTAGGGAGCCCTGAAGTCTATCAGATGCTTCCTCCGATACATAGGAGACAGCCAGCAGCCTCTTTTCACCTGACAGCGAGGACTCTCACTGGGGAAGTGTAACGCGTGGGAGGATCACACTACCTTACCCAGTTCCTTCCCTCGCTGTGCAGGCGCCCTGACCGACCTGTAGGAGTCGCTGTTTACAACAACCAGAATACCACCCACCGGCTTCCCACCCGCTGATACTGCCAATTGTATCAGTATGACGACCGACCAAGCCGGAGGTACCGCTGACAGCCGGATTTGATACCAGTGTCTCGGCGGTGGTAGACAGACGCTTAGTCCACTGCGCTACCCGGCCGCCGGAGTCTGGTCTCTTTTGAAAGGAAACATTCTGATGTTTCTTACACAATATAGAAAAATCACGTTGAGTGCTAATGAAATAGAGTAACAGAGGTTTGAACACACTGAAGTAAACGTTAAAGGTTTTTGTAATATGTGTACCGGTAAACATTCTGTGTGATTATCCAAAATGGCCGCCCACTTCCGAATACCGATCCTTAAGTGGTTAAGTGTCTGCCTGGCGACACTTAACACACACACACATACTGTATACATGGTGTATTTTTTGTTTGTCTGTTTGTTTGTTAGCTTGTTTGTTTCCCCCTCATTTCAATGTTACCTCCATACTGTATCTGCTCCCCTACTGTTGTACTCCAACATCAAACAAGGTTTATCACTGGAGGCTGCCCTGCTGTATTTACATCATGTAATATTAAAGCTAGTTCTGTAACTCTGTATGAAACAGTACCCCTGGCATAATGAACCCATTGCACTGTGGCTACCTGAGCCGCTGGAGCCTGTTCTGTTGTATTTGCGTCATGTTGCATCAAGGTTAACTCCACACCTGCCCTGACCTATATCCTCCCTGCTGTTTTGGAATAATAGTACATCAAACAGTGTTTACTTTAAAATGTTGTCATATTTATACGGCTTTAGTATGCTGTATAAATATTGTTGTTCAACAACAACATCAGGTGTTGTTGTCAAAGCATTTTACAGCTTATGCCTCATGTTCACCCATTCACACACACACACACACACACACACACACACACACACACACACACACACACACACACACACAGACGATGAAGGCAGCCACACAAGGCACCAACCAGCTCATCTGGAGCAATAAGGGGTTATGTGCCTTCCTTGCTCAGGGACTCTTCGACATGAAGTTGGGATGAGCGTGGGATCAAACTGGGAACAGTCAGGTTACCAGACGACCACTCTAACCTCCTGAGCCACTGCTACCACTCATACTGTGGGGACCTACTCTGTTGTGTTGATAGTTAAGCCCCGAATATACTCGAGAAGTCGGCGCGCATATCCACGCGGTCACAAAATCTAACAGGCACGTGTATACATACGGTGCAAGATCGTTGACGAAAATTACGCAATTTATGTCACGCGTACCAACGTGCATCCACGGACGCGGGAAGTATATTCAGGCCTTTAAGATCAAGTATTGCAGGCAGTCTGTATCAAATAAAATAAAAGGTATAGGTAGAAAATGTAATAAAAGGTGACCAGAAACATACTTCCCAGCAAACATTTTGATGTCCATTAGCTGTCTATTGGCCATGGGGTCAAGGCATCTAAGCAACGGACCGAAAAGGGGTCATAATGAAAATTGTTCTTACATTGGTTGACCAATGTTGTTTCAGTGTTGAGATCAGGATTTTTCAGGCTAATGTATACAACTGTGTTAATATCTGTAAACACACACCCAACAGTGTCCTCACAGTTTCAGAGAAACACACTCCCAACAGCGTCCTCACAGTTTCAGAGAAACACTCCCAACAGTGTCCTCACAGTTTCAGAGAAACACTCCCAACAGTGTCCTCACAGTTTCAGAGAAACACACTCCCAACAGTGTCCTCACAGTTTCAGAGAAACACTCCCAACAGTGTCCTCACAGTTTCAGAGAAACACACTCCCAACAGCGTCCTCACAGTTTCAGAGAAACACTCCCAACAGCGTCCTCACAGTTTCAGAGAAACACTCCCAACAGTGTCCTCACAGTTTCAGAGAAACACTCCCAACAGCGTCCTCACAGTTTCAGAGAAACACACTCCCAACAGCGTCCTCACAGTTTCAGAGAAACACACTCCCAACAGCGTCCTCACAGTTTCAGAGAAACACTCCCAACAGTGTCCTCACAGTTTCAGAGAAACACACTCCCAACAGTGTCCTCACAGTTTCAGAGAAACACACTCCCAACAGCGTCCTCACAGTTTCAGAGAAACACTCCCAACAGTGTCCTCACAGTTTCAGAGAAACACTCCCAACAGTGTCCTCACAGTTTCAGAGAAACACTCCCAACAGTGTCCTCACAGTTTCAGAGAAACACTCCCAACAGTGTCCTCACAGTTTCAGAGAAACACTCCCAACAGTGTCCTCACAGTTTCAGAGAAACACTCCCAACAGCGTCCTCACAGTTTCAGAGAAACACTCCCAACAGTGTCCTCACAGTTTCAGAGAAACACACTCCCAACAGCGTCCTCACAGTTTCAGAGAAACACACTCCCAACAGCGTCCTCACAGTTTCAGAGAAACACTCCCAACATTGTCCTCACAGTTTCAGAGAAACACTCCCAACAGTGTCCTCACAGTTTCAGAGAAACACTCCCAACAGTGTCCTCACAGTTTCAGAGAAACACTCCCAACAGCGTCCTCACAGTTTCAGAGAAACACACTCCCAACAGCGTCCTCACAGTTTCAGAGAAACACACTCCCAACAGCGTCCTCACAGTTTCAGAGAAACACTCCCAACAGTGTCCTCACAGTTTCAGAGAAACACTCCCAACAGTGTCCTCACAGTTTCAGAGAAACACACTCCCAACAGCGTCCAAAGTTTGAATGGACTCAGGTTGGCCCGTGCTTACTGGTTTAGTTCAGTCCCCTAAGAGTTTTAAAAGGCAGGAAAAACATTGATATCCTTTGAATTGATTGTGATACAAAGTGTTGGATAGCTGCCCACGGGATGTCTAGTAGGTACATATCGATTCAATACCGATATCCAAATTGTATGCCACCCATATCAACCAATAATGATATTATTCAAGAATCAAGAATCAAGAGGTGTATTTGTCACATACATACCAGGGCATACAGTGAAATGCGGGTGGTCATGCCCGCATTGATTATGCAAAATACAATAATAAAGTAGGCATAGAAAAAAAGAAACAGAAAAAATAAAATAGGTAAGACACAAGATATGCATGGTAAAAAAAAATACATGCTGAGTTCCTGAGAAACTGGTTCCTATATACACTACTATACTATATACAATTTACAATGTTAACTCTTAATGTATCTAAACTATACTATTAGTACCTCCTTCCTTTAAAGTGACTTTCTATTTTTTTTTAAAGTGACATTTTGTTTAAGTGATAGTTTTAGCGGTTGCCAAAACTATCAGCGGTGTTGTGTGTGTGTGTATTGTTAGTAATGATGTTGTAGCCAATGAACCAATGACATGCCAATGTTGTTTCAATGTTGTAAAGGTAGTGTTTCGGCTGCAGTTGCTCAGGAGTTAGAGCTCCTGAGCACCAGCTCCTCCTGGCAGCGTGTCGGAAGTGTCCCTGAGCAAGACACTGAACTCCTGTCTGCTCCCAACAAGCGGGTTGGCACCTTGCATGGTTGCCTCCGCCGTCTCTGTGTGTGTGTGTGTGTGTGTGTGTGTGTGTGTGTGTGTGTGTGTGTGTGTGTGTGTGTGTGTGTGTGTGTGTGTGTGTGTGTGTGTGTGTGTGTGTGTGTGTGTGTGTGTGTGTGTGTGTGTGTGTGTGTGTGTGTGTGTGTGTGTGTGTGTGTGTGTGTGTGTGTGTGTGTGTGTGTGTGTGTGTGTGTGTGTGTGTGTGTGTGTGTGCGACTGTGCGGCATAAGTTGTAAAAGGTTGTAGAAAATATAAAGGCGCTCTATAAAACACAGCCCATATAAAATATATATATATTTTAGTGCCATGATTTGGACATTATGTCCACTCCCAAGTGGTCCCCACATTTAATGGGACACATTCCATCAAGCCTACTTGACACCCACACACGTCTCTTTCTTTTTTTCTTCTTCCTCATTCCCTCTCTCTTCACCTCCCTCTCTGTCACTCCTCCTCCTTCTCCCTCTGTCTCCTTCTCAATCGAAAGTTAAAAGGCTTTATTGGCATGAAAGAAAACATGAATATAAAACAGCATCCTTCCCTCCCCCCTCTCCCCTCATGTTTGCCTCCCTCTGTCCTCTCTCTCCTAAATCTGTCCTAAATTAATCTGGTTAAGATCCTGTCAAACCTTCAGAGGAGGTATGTGATGTAACTGTTACTGCACAGGTAGCTTTTTAGGGTGTGTGTTGTGGGTGTAGGTGTGGATGTGTGTGAGAGTGTGTTTTGAATTTTATGTTTGTGTATGCTTATTTTTCTTGCCTAGACGTGATTTATTTTTTACACTTTTTTACATTGCAGCATTGAAGCGTTGCCAAGTCAAGGCCAGTTTCAGGGCCACTCTCCAGCCTGCCCACCGAGGATAGCTGAGCTAGCTATCCGTAACACGCTAGCACTAATTTCAGCAAACCTAAATCTCAGAGGGTCAGGTGTTAGTCCTGCTCAGCAGAGCCAGACAGTAAGCGTTAGGGTTGTTGTTTTGTCGGAGTGTTTGCCGCAGCAGAGGGGAGTGTAAACGTTCAGCCCTACAGCCTCAACAGGCCTCCACCGCTCAGGGTTTGATTGGCACTGGAGGCCCCCGGAGCTCAAGCAGCATTACCATACAGTGGTTATCTCCCCGCACTGCACGCCTAAAAGCCTTTTAAAGCCTCTGGGGTCGCCTGCCGTGCCTCTTAACGCCCTCAGTATGCAGATGAGCTTCAAAATACATGGGGGGGGGGGGGGGGGGGGGAAATATACTTTGGGATGCAAACGACACAAGGCCTCGATCCGCACAGGTTGCGTACTTTCAATGGCAATTTAATTGGATGCAGATGAGGCAGTGGTGATACTGTTCATGTCAGCACGTGCAGCACTTTTAACGAGGAAGGAGTGATGTTGTCTTTGATTCCAGGGAGCAAATGGCTCCGTCATCTCACTCTATATTCTACAGACATGTTAACGTGTTCTCTCTCTCCTCCCCTCCCTCCCTTCTGTCACATCTCTGTTTCTTTCTCTCTCTGCTCTCTCTATCTCTCTCTCTCTCTCTCTCTCTCTCTCTCTCTCTCTCTCTCTCTCTCTCTCATTTTCTCTATCTATTTGCTCTCC
>NC_140175.1:68968392-69033392 GCF_963971535.1 Notolepis coatsorum
TAGATAGATAGATAGATAGATAGATAGATAGATAGATAGATAGATAGATAGATAGATAGATAGATAGATAGATAGATAGATAGATAGATAGATAGATAGACAGACAGACAGACAGACAGACAGACAGACAGACAGACAGACAGACAGACAGACAGACAGACAGACAGACAGACAGACAGACAGACAGACAGACAGACAGACAGACAGACAGACAGACAGACAGACAGACAGACAGACAGACAGACAGACAGACAGACAGACAGACAGACAGACAGACAGACAGACAGACAGACAGACAGACAGACAGACAGACAGACAGACAGACAGACAGACAGACAGACAGACAGACAGACAGATAGATAGATAGATAGATAGATAGATAGATAGATAGATAGATAGATAGATACCGTAATTCCTCTAATAGTAACCGGTATTCAATTAAAAACCGGGTCTCTATTAATGACCGGGTGCGCTGTTGAGCTAAGCAATTATAAGCTGGCCTCCTAATACAAGCCGGGTTTCATGTATATTAGAGGAATTACGGTATTTCCCTCAACGGATTTACCATAGGCAATATATTTTGTTATTGTTGTTATATGCTGGCCTGGCTGTGCAGTAAATACCATATAATGGTATGGTGTTAATGTTTACCAAGAGAGTAAGCCTACCTCAGAATTGTATAAAACAAAGTTATTATTATTATACCAGTATTGTGATTGCACTATTTTACTTTATTTAACTTTTTTTGACCACCCGTGTAATTGCACTGTTTACTACCGTATTTCATACAGTACTTGGTTTCAATACATGAACCCAGTACATTTTACTGGGTTCAAACTGACACAAAATGTTGATTTATTCATTATGATCCGTTTGAAAATTTGAAATATAGGCCTCTCTCTTATACATGCCTCCTCCTAATACAAGCCTGGTATCCGCTACAGTTGAAACAAATACAAGGCGGGGTTACTATTAGAGGGAATTACGGTAGATATGCATGTATGAGAGAGAGAGAGAGAGAGAGAGAGAGAGAGAGAGAGAGAGAGAGAGAGAGAGAGAGAGAGAGAGAGAGAGAGAGAGAGAGAGAGGAGAGAGAGAGAGAGAGAGAGAGAGAGAGAGAGAGAGAGAGAGGTTGATATTTTATACTAACCCTGTGGCAATATTGTTCAGTGCTTGTGTTAATTATATCTCAATCAGTGCTGATGTAGATGAAAAAATAGCAATCCCTGTTGCTCTCCTATTGTCGCTATTTTTTCATCTCCATTGTTTCACTGAGCTGTAATTAACACAACTCAAGGACTCAATGTTCTCCAGTGACATCAAACTCAAAACGTATATCAAACTCATTCGCTCTCGATAGCCCTCTATCTTTCTATCTATCTAACTAAATTAATGTGTGCAAAACTGTTAGTTTTGGGATATGTGTTGAGATTATGTGCAAAATAGATCAGCATTGTTTTTCAGGGAAGTGCTCCTTTATATACCAAAGACAATCTAATATAAGTTTATGGGCGGCCATTATGACACAATACATGAGATGCCTGTTATCAGCCCATACTTAAAATCTAATACTCAGAGTGGATATCAGAAGTGGAAAAAGTTCATCTTAGGCATTTAGCAAATTACCCTAAATTCTATTCCCACCAACACGGCATGCGGCCAGAATGAGGGCTGAGGGCAAATACAATGGGAGAGAGAGGGCACCTGTAGATCAGTGGGCTAGAGCAAGGCACTAACACTGCCAGGTTTAGGGGTTCAATTCCCACTGGGCACACCCATACTAAGTGTAGACACACTCAGTGTACCATACGGTGATGAAGAGTGGGTTCAAACCCACCACAATGTGAGAGCATGGTGCCACCAGCAGGCTGTGTTACTAAAAACAAAAGTCATATATTCCTTGTCACTTGTTACTCGTATTTCAAAAGTAATATGAATACTTTTTCTTCAACCATTATCTGAAATGAAAAAAAATCTATGAAAAATTAAAATAAATCTAACTAACCTTACTGTCATGCACTTGTCCTAATATACTAACCTACACTGTAGCACTCTACACTTTGATGAACATTACTTACTCAGCTGATAGAGTTGTGCCCTTCCTGATGACTTGTCATACAGAACTTGTAAGTCAATTTGGATAAAGCGTCAGCTAAATGACTAAATGTAAATGATATAGCTATAATAACTTTATATTTTATATATTATATTATTATAAGTATATATATAAATATATATATTATATACATTATATTTTATATCGCTTTTTACTGTACACGATAATAAGGTTGTAATATGTTAATGTAGGCGGCTAGGTGGTGCAGTGGCAAGGCACTCACCTCCAATGCTGGTTCGAACCCAGCGTCCCTCCAAAGCGCAGACCCCTGACGCTGAAAGATCGAATCCGCGCAGGTGAAAAGATGCAACGGCTGCTACCTCGAGTATCGGAGGGGACTCGTGCTACAGTATGTATGGCTTCGTCCACATTGCAGCCGGCTTGTGGGAGGCATGAAACAGCGTTTGAGACAGGGGAGGGTTGAATTGGACGATACGAAATTGGGATGGGAGAAAAATAGAAAATGGGAGAAAAAAGTGGATCAAAAAATCATTTATTTTTCAGCAAGAAATAATAATAATAATAATAATAATAATACTTCGTTTTATATAGCGCCTTTCAGAGGACCCAAGGTCGCTTTACATAAGGGGGAAGGGGGGGGGAGATAACAAGTCAACAAACATAGTGGACAGACACAACACATACATATAAAGTGAGAAAGTTAGGGGTTGAAGGCCAGGTTGAAGAGGTGGGTTTTGAGCAGTTTTTTAAATGAGTCCAGAGTTGGGGTGGTGCGGAGTTCTGCGGGGAGGGAGTTCCAGAGGGTGGGAGCTGCCACACTGAAAGCTCTGTCCCCGAACGTCCGCAGTCTGGTTCGGGGGATGGAGAGCTGACCAGTGTCCGTGGATCGCAGGGACCGTGACTGAGTGTAGGGGTGGAGGAGGTCAGTGAGGTACTGAGGTGCCAGGGCGTGAAGGGATTTGTAGGTGAGCAGGAGGGTTTTGTTTATTATAAAGTGCAATAAACAAAAACGGATACATTCACTGTGTGTTCTGCCTCATTTGTTGATGATTTGTTGATGAAACAAAACTAACATCAACACAATTGACCACCAAGAGCGGAGTTTAGTCTCACAAAAAGATTTGTTAGCTTACGTGCTAACGTGATTGGGATATGCCATTATAACAGTATAGCATTGTGGCTAGCAGCGTAGTAACGTTAATGCTAGCAGAATAAATGGATGTAAACGTTATTTAACAGATTGCAGAATGGGTACAATACAATACGGCTCAATACAAACAATTGTTAAGGGAATGTAGTTAGGAGTACTGGGTTCCTTATAACAATAACTTGACAATACGTTGGTAGCCGCAGCTACTTGGGACAGCTCTGCTGTAAACACTGGAAATAACCGTGCGGGTCTCTACTGTGCATGGGCATTGGGCAGAACGGCTCCGTATCCGGCTTGCGCAAATTACATGGCACCATTGTCGGCGAGTTTCCAAAATGAAAACACCTTTTGAGCGTTGCCACTAGGAAAACACGTTTTCCTGCCAAAACTGCGTTTCTTTTTAACTTGGACATGCAAACGTAATCATTCGAAAATGCTGTTTTAACCCAGTGTAACCATGGCCTCAGTGAGAGTCTGCGCACTGCCAGGTGAAAAGAAGTGGTGGGCTGGCTACACATGTGTCGGAGGAAGCATGTGATAGTCTCCGCCCTCCCAGACCGACAGTAGGGGGTAGAGTGCGCAACGACCAGGAAGGGGATTGGGAATTGGCATAACGACTAACATTGGGAGGGGAGAAAAACTGAAAAATAAGGGGGAAAAAGATAATAAAAAAAAATATATATAAATGCAGTCCATTGCAGAAAGGAGAGGAGGGAACGCAGAATGAATGAATGGAAACTTTATTTAACAGATTACAGAATGGGTACAATACAGTACGGCTCAATACACACAATTTTTAAGGGGATGCAGACCAGAGAAAGACGTTTGTCTTGTTTACATCAGGGTCCCCCATTTTCAATTCATAGCAGAGAGACACACACACACACATACACAGAGGTGAGGGGTTGGAGCGAGGGTAGAAACAGCGCAAGGTGATAGAGATACAATGGAAAGAGACACTTTCTCTCTCCATGATAAATATCAGTTCTACCTGTGATTACAAAAGAGCATTTTAAACCCTTCTGTCTCTGTTTGTACCTGTTTCTCGGACCTGAGAGAGAACGTGTCTCTCCATTGTATCTCTCTATCACCTTGCTCTGTTCTCTATCCACTTACTGTCCCACAACCCCTCCCCTCCCCTCTGTGTGTGTATGTGTGTGTGTCTTTCTCTGCACACACACACATACACACACAAGGGCGGCTAAGTGGCGCAGTGGACAAGGCGCTCGTCACTAACGCAGGAGATGCTGGGTTTGAGCCCAGCTCTCTGCGTTGCTACCAGCTTGGCTGGTTGTTCATACTAACACAATTGGCAGTGCTAGGGGTGGGAAAGCTGGTGGGTGGGGATTGGACGTTGTGGACAGCGACTCCTACAGGTCGGTTGGTGCGCCTGTACAGCAGAATCAGGAAGCATCAGGGGCAGCGTGAGCCTCCCACGTGTTACTCCTCGCTACTGAGAGATCGCGCTGTACAGGTGAAAAGATGCGACAGCTGCCTCCTCGTGTACCGGAGGGGACACGTGATGCAAGGCTTGGTCCACACTGCAACCGACCAGTGGGAGGCATAGTCTAGCAACGTTCGAGACAGGGGAGGGTAGAATTGAAGGGAGAATTGGCGAGGCGAAATTGGGATGGGAGAAAAATAGAAAAATAAGGAGAAAAAGTGGATACAAAAAAAAACACATACACACACAGAGGGGAGGGGTTATAGCAGCTCTACCCATGACAGCGGAGCAGACTGGCACGCCGTGGGGGAATGGCTGCTGGTGTGTGAACAACCAGGCGCACTGCTCGTATGAGAAATTTGTTTATGGCGCTTTGCGGCTATTCTGCCCTGGTCTGTTCCCAGCATAAGCTTTGAGTCTTGAGCGCAGTTTGGATAGATTACTGACCTTTGACTCTCTGTGTTCCACAGGGGTCAGAGACTCGGTGTCCCACACCATCCGACCCGTTAACCATTCCCAGACGGCTGAACCACCTGTCCTGTTGGACCTGCCAGAGAACAGGTCCACTGTCCCGTAAGTACAGCACATACATATACATGTAATACATCAAATCAAATCAAATCAAATCAAATTTATTTATAAGGCCCGACAACACACGTTAATGTCCCCATGGGCCGTACAGGTCTTCTTTAAACAAGTCAAGAAGAAAACATAACAATAAGTCAAGAACAGAACAAGAACACCATAAGGTCCAAAAATTTTTAGATGAATGCAAAAAAAAAATTAATTAAAGAATGCAAGCACTCCCAGACATACCCCACGCGAAGGTAAGGAAAAACTCACTAAAACCTAACAATAGGGAAAAAAGCTCCACAGGCAGTGTGGAGGAGAGAAACCTTAGAAGGGCCATTCAAGGGGGGATCTCCCTTCTTAGATGTTGGTGATAGTAGTGTTGCAGACGGACAGTTGGTAAGCATGCACTCATGTGTGTAGTGAAACACAGATGAGTGCATGCAATAGCAACTGAACATTTTGAAAGATTAAAGATAAAGCTAATAGCGATAGCGACTGAACATTTTGAAAGATTAAAGATAAAGGATCTATTTGATAAAAGAGGCAAAGAGGGTCACGTCCTCCCCGTCTTAGTCACGGGACATTCAACACTCCGGTCATTGCTCAGGGACAGCCGGAGACAGGGAGATAGGGGGCGGCGCAGAGAGGGTCGCGAACTCCCCGACATCATCGCGGGACGTCCGGCACTCCGGTCACCACTACGAGACCTCCGGAGACAGGGGGGCACGCAGAGGGGGTCGCAACCTCCCGGCCTTCATCACGGGATGTCCGACACTCCGGTCAGCACTCCAGGACAGCAAGTCATAGGGGGACAGGGAGACGGGACAGGCGTTAGACAGCTCATGTGATTGTAGTGGGCGGACATAGCAATAGATACAAGTGGTAAGCATATGTGAATGGAGTAGATATATGAAGTAAGCATATTATGTGAATAGAATAGAAGTACTTAACCCAGCAATGAAACCGCGTTGACTGTTAATCTGTTAACCGTCTGTTAATACTGTTAATCAGTTGACAGGACCACGGACAGACGACGGTAAATAACTGATCCAAGGCCTCGGAGGTGCATGTAGAGCAGTCACTACAATCTTGGCCAAGACCCCGAGGCATCCATCACCTTAGTCAGCGCCAGGAGACGGGCACTCAGAGAGATGGGGGAGGGAGGGGGGGGAGGGAAGGGGGGAGGGGGGGGGGAGGGGGGGGGGGGGAGAGTTAGAGAGTTCCCATGTTTGTGGTGCTGCAAAAGAGCAGACATGTAGTACCCTGTAGTGCCATGTAGTACCCCGTAGTACCCTGTAGTACCCTGTAGTACCATGTAGTGCCATGTAGTACCCCGTAGTGCCCTGTAGTACCATGTAGTACCATGTAGTACCATGTAGTGCCATGTAGTACCCTGTAGTGCCATGTAGTGCCATGTAGTGCCATGTAGTGCCATGTAGTACCATGTAGAGCCATGTAGTACCCTGTAGTGCCATGTAGTACCATGCAGTACCCTGTAGTACCATGCAGCACCCTGTACCCTAACTAAACTACCCTGTAGTAAACTACCCAGTGGTACCATGTAGTACCCTGTACCCTAACTAAACTAGACAGATTAATCTAAAGGTCAGTCCCCGACCAGGTGAGATCAGGGTAGGTTGAAGGAGAGAGAGAAAAGATGAGTCTTAAGCAGGGATTTAAAAGCTTCAACAGAGCAGGCGCACCTGATGACGGCAGGTAATTTGTTCCACAGGTAGGGAGCGCGGTAGACAAAGGCTCTGTGGCCGGCGGATTTCTTTTTAACCCTAGGGATCGATAGAAGCCCCGCATTTTGTGAGCGCAGAGCACGAGCGGGCGAGTATTGGGAGATGAGATCGGATAGATAGAGCGGTGCAAGCCCATTAAAAATTTTGTAGGTGAGGAGTAGCACTTTAAAGTCAGATCGGGCTTGGATAGGAAGCCAGTGTAGGGCGGACAAAACTGGTGTGATGTGATCACATTTTCTAGTTCTAGTTAGTATCCGTGCAGCCGCATTTTGCACGAGTTGAAGATTTTTTATGCTTGAATTAGGTAGGCCTGAAAAAAGTGCATTACAGTAGTCCAGACGTGATGAGACAAAAGCATGAATCAGGGTTTCAGCATCAGCCAGAGTTAAAATGGGGTGAATTTTTGCGATATTACGAAGATGGAAGAATGCAATTTTGGTGACATTTTTTATATGTGCATTAAATGAGAGGGAGGAATCAAAAATTACTCAGAGGTTTTTTATGGTGGAGCTCTGGGATACATGACAGGTATCAAAGTTGAGGGAGATGTCCTGAAACAGGCCTCTGTGGTTTGGGGGGCCAACAATTAACATCTCAGTTTTATCTGCATTAAGGAGTAGAAAGTTTTGCGACATCCATTTTTTGACGGCAAGCAAGCAGGCCTCAAGGTTTTGTAGTTGGGACATAAACTTAACATAAACTCATCTACTGTACTGTAGGTACAGCATATACATGGAATACATAAACTCACATACTGTCCTGTAGGTACAGCACATACATATACATGTAATACAGAAAATCATCTACTGTACTGTAGGTACAGCATATACATGGAATACATAAACTCACATACTGTCCTGTAGGTACAGCACATTTATATACATGTAATACATAAACTCATCTACTGTCCTGTATGTACAGCACATAAATATACATGGAATACATAAACTGACATGTCCTGTAAGTACAGCATATACATGGAATACATAAACTCATATACTGTCCTGTATGTACAGCATATAAATATACATGGAATACACGTGACTTGAGCTGTAGGTTCAAAAGCCTGTTCTAATGTCTAATAAAGATGTTCATATGTTTTGAAGCAATAATGCTGAGGCAACTCATTGGGCAATGATGCCTGTGTGTCAGTGTCTTTGAATAATACAAAAAGTCAGTGTTGGAGCTTTAATTACACAGGAGCATGTCAAAGTCACACGTGCACGGCTGCACGCACACACAAACACACACACACACACACACACATACATACATACATACATACATACATACATACATACATACATACATACATACATACATACATACATACATACATACATACATACATACATACATACATACATACATACATACATACATACATGCATACATACATACATACATACATACATGCATACATACATACATACATACATACATACATACATACATACATACATACATACATACATACATACATACATACAGACGCACACGCATACAGAATATAATAGTTTGATGGTAAACTCAGCAGAGAGAAAACTAGACTGCTGAAGTCATTGATTACTATCCTGAAGCTGTGTTGAGGAGTGTGGTAATTGGAAGCTGATTTGATTAGAAGTCAGACTTTGTTTACCTGTTCTCATTACTGTAATCACCCCAGACATGTTAATGCTAATTACATTTATGCCTGAACCATAATAGGAACAGACGACTAGGGTTGGTTTAGGTCGGGCTGAATTTTTCACATACTAGTTTGGGTTTGAGTCCCATAATACATAATCAGATGTGTCTTCATATTTTCTACTGAAATTATTGCAAATGGTACGTTGTATCATTGACAGGCCAGTTACACAACCTGTGAAAGTCATTGTGATGTTTGATACAATGTACGGTTTGCAACCATATCCTCAGTAGAACAAGAAGACATCATCTGATTGTATTATGAGATTCCTATTTTGGAAGAGGACATGTATGATTGTTTTTGAAGGATAAATCCCATTGGAGTGCATTGGTGCCTGGAGAGAGGATGTAACGTGTCTTAGTACTTGTATTAAGCCCCAGAATTCCCGTTCAGTTTGATAAGCCCATAAATCAGTGATTTGCTCGTCCGGCCCCCACAGTGTCCTGCAAGGCCGAGACTTTCAAACCCCTATGAATCTGATGGGTCCATCGAAGACGGAGATCTTGTATGCTCGCCCTGTCCCCTCGCGTCAAGGTGTTAATCTTGATGGGAGTTGCAGGGTCTATATTTTATTTAGCAAGCAAGATTTAGTGATAATCCTTTCCTTAGTAAATCTACTTGAGAGTGTTCAAATAGTGTTACCATTAATTAAGTGATAATCCTTCCCTCGTAAATCCATAGGGCACTGGTGAGTGTACATCTCATACAGCTGATATGGAGGGTGTAATTTTTCAAATGGTTGCTGTCATTGAATGAAATAGATTACAAATTATTTTGTCCTCTTTACGCTAGTTTAGAGAAAAGACAGACATCTTTACATATTACACCTAAGATCTATACATAATGAATGAAGTATTTCTATGTCATGTGTCTCCCCGAATGACAATAATACTATATATTATTCTCCTCGTAAGATGAGCTGAACGTCAAGTGCAGTTTTGTAAATCTAACATTTAGAAAGTGACAGAATACTATCTGAGGAGCTAAAAAAGCTACAAAAGTGACAAGATACCATCAGAGGGAGAAGTATCTTCCAAAACGGCCAAAACCATGGTTCCAATACAACGCTCAACCATGTTTGGAGCTAAAAGAATAGCCAAAAAAGCTAAAACAGTGGAAATAACATATACATGAACACACATTCCCAGGTAGAGGCAGGATATAGGAACAAACATAACATAAACATGGACACATAATACACATACTGATGAAGGAAATAAATGGAAATATAATTAGGTATAATCAGTGTTGTGCTAGTTACTGAAAAATAGTAACTCAGTTACTTTACTAGTTACTTCATTTCAAAGTAACTTCGTTACTGTACTAGTTACTTACACCCAAAAGTAATGAGTTACTGTGAAAAGTAACTATTTAGTTATTTAAAAAAAAAAAAAAAATTGCTCAAGTCCCATGCCCCATATACTCAAAATCGGTTGATCAACTTGACAGTTTCCATTCACATCACCGAACTCTGCTAAGCAATGTGGTCTAGAGCGTTTCATTATATATTCCCTCCCCGCCGTATGTATATTTCTCTCCCACCCACCCACCCCCTCCTAATGTACAGTCCCCTCCCCATCATATGTATATACTCTGTCAGGATCTAGGGGTAACAGTACTGTATATTTGAATACCGCTTATGTCACAAATGTATCAGTACTAAATACCTATATGTCCCTATGCCATAAATGTCATGTATGTTGTGTATGTCATAAATGTCTATATGAATTGAAAATGGGGGACCCTGATGGAAACAAGACAAACGTCTTTCTCAGGTCTGCATCCCCTTAACAATTGTATGTATTGAGCCGTACTGTATTGTACCCATTCTGCAATCTGTTAAATAAAGTTTTCATTCATTCATTCATTCATTCATTCATTCATTCATTCATTCATTCATTCATTCATTCATTCATTCATAACCATCTTGCAACGTTGTTTAAGATATCAATCAAAGCATTGCAACGTTAGAATAGTTAGGATATCAATTGTGCATGAAAGGACTATATTTATATTGTTTGATTAGTATTATGACTCCCTGGCAGATTTCATACAGTCAAAATCCGTTGATCTTGAGTTTCAGTGAACACATTGCACTCACCAGTCTGCGGTGGTCGAGATGTAACGTTAGTCCAGTTGACTCCAGCAGCCCTTCAAACATGTTCTTTATCTCGTTTCCATGTTGTATATTAATTATCTCTCCAAGTAGTTGCTAAATGGTTTGTTAGTTCATTATTACTGCGTTCTTATTATGTAGATTCATAGCGAGCGTCCTCTTGTTGTTTACTAGAGCGTCTATTTCTTTCCGTAGCCTCATTTCTGGTTTGCGCATTTCTGATTGGCCAGTGGCCACTGACTGACGCTGTCTGGTCAGAGAACGTCAGAGAACGTCAGTCAGTGGCCAATCAGAAATGCGCAAACCAGAAATGAGGCTACGGAAAGAAATAGACGCTCTCTACAGTAACCGAAACAAACGCAGGCGAAATAAGGACGCTCGCTATGAATCTACATACAAAGAACGCAGTAACGAACTAACAAACCATTCAGTAACGTAAGTAGCGTTACTGAATTTAAAAAGTAATGCGTTAGAGTACTATTTACGGCAAAAAGTAACTTCGTTACTGTAACGCGTTACTTTGTAACGCGTTAGTCCCAACACTGGGTATAATAGACGGAACGCAGAACATATTGAAACAAATACATAGACACACGCTGCGAGTGACACAGTTGGAAGGAATTAAGGGGATAAATAAACATCACATAGAAAATAGAGGGGAGGAAAAGAAAGTAAGAGGGGTACACAGAGGACACCACACACGTGTTTAGGAGGAAGGAGAGACATTGGAACATATGAGCCACATTGAGAGGGACCTAGGAAATGGGGATCTTTGAACAGAATGAAAGACAGAGCGCTTTTGACCAGGAGCTCGACAGCACTAAAAACAGTAAGAAGGCTGGACAAATATGACGAGCGGATGGGGGCAAGGGTTTCAGACCCCCAAGCCGTCAGGAGGAGGCCTCTCACTAGGAGAGCAGGTACTCCTCACCCACCAGCAGGGGACAGGGGGGGACAAAGGGACCCCCCGAACGCCTTGGGAGCACTTTATGTAAAGTTTATGTTTTTTATTTATGTTAATCATTATATGTATTCGGTGAAGAGAGCGGAGGCTACAACCGGAGGGGGGAATAACTGTGACATGGGGGGGACTAACAGACGAAAGAAGAAGAAAGATGACAAAGGTTAAAGGGATAAAAATGATGTCGTTAAACGTTAATGGAATGAATAATACGATAAAGAGGGGCAAAGTGATGTTGAAGTGTAAAAAAAGTGAGATGGAAGTGATTTTTTTGCAGGAGACACATTTGATAGCACAGGATCATGAGAAACTGAAAAGATTTGGATATGAAAATGCATACTATAGTTCCTTTAAACGGACCCTGAGGAGAAGAGTAATTACGTTAATCAAAAACACAGTCAAATTTGAATTGATCAAGGAAGTAAGAGACAAGGAGGGAAGATTTGTTCTGGTGAAGGGGGAAATGGAGGGTCAAATGGTAACGTTAGTGAATGTGTATGCACCACCGGAGAGTGAGAGGGAGCTATATGAGAACATTTTTGATATGATAGTGATGGAACTAGAAGGGATATTGATATGCGCAGGAGATTTTAATGTGGTACTGAATCACGACATAGACACCACGAGTACTAAGAAGAGACGGACACAAATCAGCAGATATATGAATATTCAAATGACGGAAATGGGAATTACGGACGTTTGGAGGGGGATGCACGCCATGGACAGGGAATACACACATTACTCACACCCACACGTGACATATGCGAGAATAGACAATTTTTTGATGACGACGGGGGACAGTTATAGGGTACGGGAGAGTAGAATAGGAGTAGCGGACATATCGGATCACAGTGCCATATATCTGACAGTAGATCTAGAAGGGAGACGGAGGAACACGATCTGGAGGCTAAATGTAGGAATACTAAATAACAAGGGGGTGGTGAGTCAGATCAAGGAGGAGATAGCCAGGTATAAGGAGGAAAATGACAACGGGGAGGTAGACCCGAACATTCTATGGGACATACTGAAGGTGGTGATAAGGGGGAAATTGATGGAGAAGACAGCAATGCTGAAGAAGGCCAGAACGGAGACATATCACAATCTGATAGGGAAGCTGAAGGATCTAGAGAGGAGACACCAGATATCAAAAGAACAAGAAACGCTCGGAGAAATCAAGGAAGTAAAGGCCAGGATAAATAGGGAATTATTGACGGAAATAGAAAAGAAAGCAAGGTTCATGAAACAAACGTACTATGAAGGGGGACCAAAAGCGACCAGACTGTTGGCTAGGAGAATTAGGACGCAACAGAAGCTAAACACGATACACACAATAAGGGATACAAAGACTAATGAAATATTGAGGGATCCAGCTGAAATAGAGAGGACATTTAGAGAATACTATGAGAAGCTATACACACAGCCAAAGGCAGCGGGAGAAGAGGAAATAGAAGCTTATCTGGAGAAGCTAGAGTTACCATCGATAGGGAAAGAACAGAATGAAGAATTAAATAAAATAATTACGGAACGAGAAATGGAAGAGGCAATTAGTAGAGCTAAAAACAACAAATCTCCGGGGAGCGACGGATTCCCATCGGAATTCTACAAGACATTTAGAACAGAATTAGCACCCATGTTAGGGGCGGCATTCAGACACACGATGGAAGAGGGCAAAATGCCCCCCTCGTGGAAGGAAGCCATAATCACCACGATACCGAAGGAAGGGAAGGATAGAGAATTATGTAGTAGTTTCAGACCTGTGTCCATACTCAACGTGGATTACAAGATGTATACATCAATAATATCAAAAAGATTCGAGACGTTTATGCCAGACATTATAGATGAAGATCAAACTGGATTTATTAAAGGGAGACAGACACAGGACAACGAGAGAAAGACATTACACATAGTGGAGGAGATACAAAAACAAGGAGGAAGTGCGGTATTGATTAGCCTAGATGCAGAAAAAGCATTCGACAGTGTGAGTTGGACATTTTTATATAAAACATTGATGAGATTCGGACTGAACGGGAGGGCAATGAAGATGATCAAGGCGCTATATCAAGAACCGACAGCGAGGGTTAAGGTGAATGGCAGCCTGACGGATAGAATCAGATTAGAGAGGGCTACCAGACAGGGATGTTGTTTATCACCAACGCTCTTCGCAGTTTTCATAGAACCACTGGCACAACTGATCAGACAGAACGAGGACATCAAGGGAGTAAGGATAAAGGGAACGGAATATAAGCTAGGCCTATTTGCGGACGACGTGATAGTATACATGAGACAACAAGACAAGAGCTTCCTGGCACTGATGGATCTACTGAAGGAATATGGCCACTACTCAGGATACAAACTAAACGTGACAAAGACACAGACCTTAGCATGGAACTATACCCCAACAACGGAAATTAGGGAACAGTACGGGATAAGATGGGACATGGACAAGATTAAATACTTAGGGGTGAACATCACGAGAGGGGTGGGGAAACTGTTTGAGGCGAACTATACACAGATAAATCAGAACATCAAGAGAGACTTAGAGAGATGGACAGTAATGCCCTTGGACTTCAATTCAAGAATAGAGGTCATTAAAATGAACATACTATCAAGATTACTGTACCTGTTCCAGTCGCTACCGATACAAATACCACAGAATCAATTCAGGGAGTGGGACAGACTGATATCGAGGTTCATATGGGCGGGGAGAAGATCACGGGTCAGATATAAAACACTACAACTACCAAAGGAAGAGGGAGGGATGGCAGTACCCAGCCTACAAGATTATTATTATGCAGCACAACTGAGAGCAGTGACGTGCTGGTGTAACGACAGATATGAGGCAAGATGGAAAGACATTGAAAAAGAAGGGGAGGGATACAAGATACAAGCTCTGGTGGGAGATAGGGAACTATTCAAAGAAAAGGAGGGACTGTTAGATCCAATCACCAAATGCACCTTGACCATATGGAACAGAGTAGTAAAAACACACAAATTGGAGAAACAGACAGGGGTTCTGAGATGGGTAGCACATGACAAGAGATTCAAGCCAGGGAGGTTGGACCACGGATTCAGGAGGTGGGAGAGGGGGGGGGGGGGGGGGGGGGCAACAGCGATATGCAAAATGATAGAGAAGGGGGAAATGCAAACATTACAAAAATTAAAGGAGAAATTTGGACTAGAAAACAGGGACCACTTCAGATATCTACAGATTAGAGATTACTATAATAAAGAAATAAGAGGGGACAAGGACGAAGAACAGAATGGAATAATTAGGATGATAATAAGGGCATATGAAGGAGGGAAAGGAAGGGTAATATCAGCACTGTACCGGGCTATAATGACCAGCAAGGGACACACGACAGACTACATAAGGGAGAAATGGGAGAGAGAACTAGAGATGAGAATAACAGGGAAGGAATGGGGTAACATATGCGAGGTGCAACATTCAACAACAGGATCGAGGATATGGAAAGAGTTTGGATGGAAAAACATAATCAGATTCTTTATAACCCCAGAGTTGAAGGGAAAATATGCACCAACACAAAGAGCATGCTGGAGGATGTGTGGGAAGGAGGGGGCAAATCACACGCACATATTCTGGGGATGTCAGAAGCTGAAGGGGTATTGGGAGGAGATAGGGGAGGCAATGATCAGAATATTAGGATACGGATTACCACAAACGGGACTGGTGCTTTACTTAGGGGACCTGACACACGAGGGAATACAGGGGGGGGACAAGTATTTAATAAAGATAATGTTGATATCGGCCCTTATACCTTATATCCCCTTTACAAAAAATGTATGTGTCAAATCAACAATGAAAATTTGGAACCAATCTAGACGCCACTTTGGCTTTCACGCAACATCTTTTGCTGCCCCGGTGGCCTCAAACCCGGCCTTCCCCCCATCTATGATTGATGGCGCTTTCTCAACCTGGACTAGTCTCGGTATTAGAACATTTAAAGATCTCTATATCGACAATACCTTTGCTACGTTTGAACAATTATCGGTTAAGTACGGTCTCCCCAGAAGTAATTTTTTTAGGTTTTTACAGATCCGGAGCTATGTCCGCAGCTTAGATACCCAGTTCCCCATCCTTCCTGGTGAAACACAACTTGACATTTTTTTACCCCTCTTCCCACTCTAAAGGGCTCCCTGTCGAGAATTTATAGGCAACTATGGTCATTACAGTCCACCTCCTTAAATATTATTAAGTCCTCATGGGAGGAGGAATTGGGGGATGCGATATCTGACGACATGTGGGAAAAAGCACTCAAAAAGGTCCACACCTCTTCCATCTGTGCTCGACATGGTCTCATCCAATGTAAAATCATCCACCGAGCTCACTGGACTCCAATGAGACTATCCAGAATTTACAAAAGTGTGAAACCTAACTGTCCACGATGTAATCGGTCCCCAGCAAACCATGTGCACATGTTTTGGAGCTGTCCATCCCTAGTGGACCTTTGGAAAAACATATTCAATACACTCTCTGAAATATGCAGTACTCAGGTGGAACCAGATCCTTTGACTGCGCTATTTGGTGTTTCCTCACCCTTATTACAACTGACAAATACTAACAAAGAGGTCTTGGCCTTTGTTACTTTGTTAGCGAGACGGTTAATCCTACTTTAGTGGAAATCCTCCTCACCCCCTTCCCATGCCCTTTGGGTTAAATCTATTCTTAACTGTATTAAACTAGAAAAAATCCGACACACGCTCCGAGGATCTACAGACAAGTTCTTTTCTATGTGGGCTCCCTTCTTTTCCTATGTTGAGAGGACCCACCTTCCCATAGTCCCAGACTGATACTCACTCACACAATACCCTTGGTACACTACTCACCCATCCCTCCCCTTCAAACTTTTTCCTTTGATGCACCAAATCAACACCAGAGTTGGTTGACCTATGAATTGCTGTACTCACTTTTTCAAAGGTATCGCCTTATTTAAAAAATAAAACTAATTTACTTTTTATTTTTTAATTATTATTATATACTTTATTTTTACTTTATTATGATTATTATTATTATTATATATATATCTTTTTCTTTTATATATTTCTTATTACCAACACTATAAATCTCTTTCTGAAACTGTCTTTTTTTTTTTTGTCTGCATGTCACTTTGTCTTGATGTCTGCTGTTCTTTGTATTCTGTTTTTGTGTTTCAAATAGAAAATTTTCAAGTACATATAATTTGTAAATGTTGGTTGCACTGGAAAAAAAAAACAATAAACAGACATATATAAAAAAAAAAAAAAAAAAAAAAAAAAAAAAAAATTGATATCGGCCAGAAAAGCAATAACGAGACTGTGGTACAAGGAAGACCCACCGACAATAGCACAATGGGTAGGAATAGTAGAGGAGATACAGGATATGGAGAGGATAACGCACATGCTGAGGCTACAGGAAGAGAAATTTGGGGAAAGATGGGGAAAGTGGGAGGATTATAAAGGGAATGAAAACGACATCACAGAGGAAGAACCAAATGCAACACAAGAGGGCGAAGGGTAAAGGAGGAAAGAAGTTCAAGGAGGGTCTCTGAACCCATGTCACACACGTTTGCTTTAGTTAGTATTTCTAATTAAAAAAAAATTTGGGTATTACAATTGTTTTATGTTTTTTGTACTTTATTATTTATGTCTGTTTAACAGTGTTGTATTAATATTCAGGGATGATGTGGTTTGTATATGGGTGAATCAAAAGGCAAAGAGAAATTTAATAAAAAAAAGGATAAGGGAAGAAAGAAGTTCAAGGAGGGTCTCTGGACCCATATCACACATGTATGCCTTAGTCAGTATTTAATTTTTTTGAGTAGGTATTATATTTGTATACCTGTTTAAGGGCGGTACACAATCAGTCTTTGTATTAAGTACCTGGAAAAACAACTGAAGTGGAACCAGATAACTAACCATGCTAACCATGTAACCATTTATGTGCATTGGATTATTTCTTATTGTGTTGTTAGTTTCATTTTTGTGTAAGTGTTGTTTGTCTATAAATGTTAATAAAAATTTAAAAAAATTTAAAACAGTGACAAGATACCATCAGAGGGAGAGGTATCTTCCAAAACGGCCAAAACCATGGTTCCAATACAACGCTCAACCAGGTTTGGAGCTAAAAGAATATTTGCTTGTGGCTTACCAGTATTAGGAAGAATAACGAGAAGAGATGGTCCAGTTTAAAAATTAAGTTTTAATTATAAAGAGAAGAGTTACAAAAGAATGCACAATTACACAGGATCTCTAACGCAACACTGCATGTTGCAAGAAAGAAAGAAAGAAAGATATAGCCTATATATACATGTACAATACAGTACTCATATACTTTAAACATTGGTTGATATGTTTTTCCACATCGTACATGTGTAAAACCTCATACATCATACATCATACATGTGGTTTTCTAAATGTATAATGGCTTTCCCTTTTGACAGGGCAGGCAAGGGTTAAAATGTGCCACCCTGCCTTTCAGCTCCTTGGAGTGGAATCTTCAAGGTCGTATACAGAGGCCACATTCCGACAGCTCACAGTTCTTACAGTTTTACACAAGTAGGGAGAAAGAATACAAAAGACATTCTTCATAAATCACTGACTTTTAGTGCGCATTTGGTGCTTAGATCAGAGGCCTACTTGTCCTGTTATCAAGCTTATAATACATACTTATATTTAATCCTCTATATATACATGTTAAATGCTCAATATACCACATCATACAAGTGCATCATAATCATAATTATAATAGTATATATCATAATCATAATAGTACATCATACAAGTGACATAAGACAGAGAGGTAACAGGATGTCAATATAAAAAGTGTCACTAGTTGTTTGTGGGACTTCAACACCCCCTCTGTCATCCTGGTCCTGAAGCACGGCCACTGTCCTGATAACGTGAATATGTGAATATGAATATGTGTACCATTACACCCCTAATGGTCTGTATTAGTCAACATCATGCCATACAAATAGGGCCTTGATTCAAAAGAAATGTGCTGAAAATATACACTTTGACTGCTGTTTTGATAGGGTTAGAGTCTTTACTCTTGGTTACATTTGAAAAAGAAATGCAACATTAATTAATACGTTCTGTATTCATCTATTTATGGCGTGATATCAATCTCGTACCGGTACCGGACCGCTCGGGCTTAAGGGGTTAAGAGGTTAAGGTAGTTTCTGCCTATATCCTTTCTTCAGCATAGTGGCACAGAGGCTACAAAACTATCTAGAAATGAATAGTTTAATTAATAGATACCACAGTGCAGAAAATCCCAGGTTTTGCAGGGTGCATAGAACACACTAGCATTATATGGCACCAGATTCAGGCAGCCAAGATTAGTTTTTTTTTTAACTTTGTTAATTAATACCCTAGTTACAGTACAGCAAACAAATTAAACTGTATCAAGTCAACTGAAAATGTGAATAGTATGAATTTTTTTTTAAATTTTCAAAAAAAAAAAATCTCCTGCGAAATAAGCTGTGACCTGCACCTCAAAGAATCGGAATCGAGAATCGTTCAGAACAGGAATCGATATGGAGAATCGGAATCGGAACCGGAATTGTTCAAATCCAAACGATGCCCAACCCTAGCCAAGATAGTGAAAGAAGATTTACATGTGGTATTTTTAGGCCTGGTAAATGTGTTTGCTTCAGTACCACATACAGTAGTCTTATTTGGACTGCTTTTGATTTCTTTAGAGTGCCAGGGGTGATTGTAAACTTGGTGAAAGCATACTTCCAAGATATTAGAATGTGTTTTAGTAATATATATATATATACTATAACAGTATGGCAGGAACTAGAGATAGTTCAAGTTCAAGGTCAAGTTTGTTTATTAAATATCACAATAAAATACACATACTTTACGGTGAAATGCTTGGTTCTGTATGAGCCCCTGAGAGTGTGCTTCATACAGTAAAGAAGTAAGTAAAAATAAAAGTAAGTAAAGAGGAATATACAATATACAATATACAATCTAAAGTAGTAAAAATGAACAGTGAGGTACAATGCAGAAAATGAGGTACAAAACATTGAGGTAAATTGCAAATGAGGTATGATTTTAGTGCAAATCTCTTTAATAATAGATAAATATAATGTAGCGTTAAATTGTCTAAAGTGACTGTTACGGTTTGTTTTAAAAGTGAGTGTGTGCATGTGGATGTGTGTGCAATGAGTGTAGATGATGGGTTGTTACATGGAGTCATTGAGCATCCTGATGGCCTGGGGATAGAAGCTCCTTCTAGTCTCTCTGTACTGGCCATGAGACTCCGGTAGCGCTTGCCTGACCGCAACAAAGAAGAGGCAGTTGTTTGGGTGACTAGAGTCTTAGGTTATTCTCTTAGCCTTGGCCCTGCAACGCTTGGTATAAATGTCCTGGAGAGTGGGAAGCCCACCTCCAATTGTGCGTTCGGCTGAACGTGCCACTCTCTGTAGTCTGCTGCGGTCGTGTGCGGTGCGGTGCTATTCCCAAACCAGGATGTGATGTTACCAGTCAGGATGCTCTCTATTGTGCATTAATGAAAATTTATGAGAAATCCCTGACTCCACATGTTACTTCTCACTCACGCAGCCGGGGTCGATAAGCTCCACTAGTGAGCCTCAGAGCAGCGGGGATTATGTGTTTTTACAGTATACACGGTGAATCAATAAAAGGATAGATTTTTTCGAATGCCGATCAGGAATTGGAATAATCCATTTGGATACCATCTGATCTCAGGTAAGGAATCTATGTTACCAGTCTTAGGATAATCAGACTCGTTTTCACGGAGATATAAGCTTTTATGTGATTATGTGATATGGCTGATTGACTGTGCGAGCGGTCAGGAAATAGGAGAATCGATTTTCAGCTTGCGGCCAGAGCGTGCGTGCGTGCACATGTACTATCGATAATCTAGCGTTTATTTGAGGGCGATTCATAAATAGGCCGAAAAATGACAACGTTCTAGAATATTCCAGTAAAGGGCGATTATCATGGAATGTCTTCATTTTCCCATGAAAACGAGTGCTTTTCAAAATGCTAGAAAACGGAAATGAAGCGATAAAAAAACAATCTGCTACGACAATGTTGTCTGGAAAATGAGTCTTTGATAAGCGCATATGGCACATAGCCATAATTTAAAACATAGATTAGGCGATATTAACGTTATTAACATTGAAGTGGTGCTGGGCATTCAAGGAGGTAAAAAGGAATTAAGCTTGGGCAGTGAAAGTGTTAAGGATCTTCTGACTCACTTTGAACTTCCTTAGGCGCCTAAGGAAGTAGAGGCATTGCCGTGCCTTCTTCACTACACTGTCAATGTGTGTGGTCCATGTCAAGTCCTCGGATATGTGGACTCCGAGGTACTTAAAACTGTTCACTCTCTCGACCGGTGCCCCGTCGATGCTGAGGGGGCTGTAGTCCCTAGCCCCTGACCTCCTAAAGTCCACAATCATCTCTTTCGTTCTGCTGACGTTCAGGGAGAGGCTGTTCTCCCGGCACCACAGTGCCAGGTTCTCTACCTCTCCCAGGTTGGCCCTCTCGTCGTTTGCAGAGATCAGGCCCACAACAACTGTGTCGTCAGCAAACTTGATAATTGTGTTGCTGTTCCTCTGTGCCACACATTCATGTGTGTACAGCGAGTAGAGGAGGGGGCTCAGAACACAGCCCTGGGGGGCACATGTGTTGAAAGTGATGGATGAGGAGGTGCAGTTGCCTGCTCTCACCACCTGGGGTCTTCCTGTCAGGAAGTCCAAGACCCACTGGCAGATGTTGTAGTTCAAGCCCAGGTCTCTGAGCTTGACTACGAGCTTGGAGGGGACTATGGTATTGAGATAGGCATTATGTCAGGGTGTTCATTTTGTCATTAGTATTCACAATGGTGATGATGGAAGTCATTATTAGAGCATCAAAGTGGGTGGTAGGTGGGGAGGGATGGCAGGGCGGGCTGTGCCTCCCACCAATTAGGGTTTACATGAATAACATTACTCTGGTGACCATGACAGTGCCTTGTACAAAAAGGTTACTAGAGAAGTTAAATAAGAATCTCAAGTGGGCTAGGATGAGGATTAAGCCTAGTAAGTGGAGAAGCATTTCAATTACCAGAGGGAAGGTAATAGAGAGAAGGTTTTATGTACAGTAGATGAGGAAAGATTCCATCTATAATTGAGGGCGGCACGATGGCACAGTGGTTAGCACTGCTGCCTCACAGCAAGAAGGTCCTGGGTTCGAACCCCAGCAGGGGGCCTTTCTGTGTGGAGTTTGCATGTTCTCCCTGTGTTCGCGTGGGTTTCCTCCAGATACTCTGGTTTCCTTCCACATCATAAAGACATGCATGGTAGGCAGGGACTACAGATGAAAACTAGTTAATTAGCTAATGCTGGCACATTTACATTGATGTGGAAACTGAAGATGTTGATTAATGTGCACTGTCCCTGGGCAAAAGATTATAATAATAACTTAACTTAACTTAATGGACAAGCCAGTGACATGTTTGGGTAGGTGGTATAATGGGGAGTTGAATGACAGTGAACGGCTTGAATAACTTGTAAAATGTTGTTGATGGGATAGGAAGGATAGAGAAGTCATGGCTTCATGGCAAGTTGAAGTTATGGTGTTTGCAGTTTGTTTTTCTCCGTAAGTTGATGTGGCCATCATCAGATGAGGTGCCAATATCATGGGGTTGTGGTGGCCATGGGGCCATGTGGTAGGGTACAGTATGTAGCCTCAGCATTGTTAATACCTGGAGCTCACATCACATCACATTGAAGTTGGCAATGCTGTTTACCAGTATGCCAGTATGGGCCATGTAATACATTCCTAGTTTGTAGTTCCATAGTTATTTATAGGAATGTAAGATTTTCTTTTGGTAGTGGGACTGGGTTTCTTCATTGAGCGCTTATCATTGATCCTTATCATTAGGGCACAGGTATATTGTGTTTTATTATACAATTATCTCTATCTCTATCTCGCTCTCTCTATCTCGCTCTCTCTCTCTCTCTCTCTCTCTCTCTCTCTCTCTCTCTCTGTTCATATTGTGTCTGTATACTGGTATATCCGTGAGTACAATATGAGTCATATAATAAGATGCATACAAACTGCTTACTCAGAATACGACTCTGACCGTGATATGACCTTTTATACGCTTTCACCAGAGCTATCTTTGCTCCCCTGTACTTTCCATTATGCCGTCTTTAATGAGGTGTGTTTCTTTTTGTTTGTTGTAATTATTATGTATAATGTTGTTGTGTGTCATACTTTGCTGCAAGCCAAATCTCCCATCTGGGATGATGAAGTCCTGAAGTTGAACTTGAATATCATGTAAATATGCCCCACTGCTAAACAGTAAAGACTAGAGTAGTCTCTCTCTCTCTCTCTCTCTCTCTCTCTCTCTCTCTCTCTCTCTCTCTCTCTCTCTCTCTCTCTCTCTCTCTCTCTCTCTCTCTCTCTCTCTCTCTCTCTCTGTGCTAAAAATCCACCTTAAAACTGAATGTACGGTGTGGCTGGGTAGTGTAGAGGTCTAAGCACTTGCCTACCACTGTAGGGACCAGGGAAACTAGAGGTCTAAGCACTTGCCTACCACTGTAGGGACCAGGGAAACTCCTAGCTGTTAGGTGAAAAGGTATGGAAAGAGGCATGTGGTTGTATTTGGAGGGGATGGGGGAATTGTATTTTTGAAAAAACAAATAATTATAATAATTTACATTGTGCTGTTCAAGTTTAAGGTATAATCTGTAATGCTGTCAAACAACAACTTCTAGGTCCTTTGTACTTTGTTTACATTTTTGGTTTTGGTCTGATGTGTGGGTTGTAGTTATGTGGGGATGGGGGTTGGGGTAGGGGTTGCAACTGCTGGCCACACCTCAGACACTGAAGGCGTTCACAGTATAACAAGTTACTAAACTCCAAATGGCGCGATCAGACGAAAACATACAAATTTAAACAAAGTGCAATACCAAGCAGGGCTCTTTTGCCTATCACTGTTACTCAGCTGATAGAGTTGTACCCTTCCTGCTGTCTTGTTGTACAAAACTTGTAAGTCAGCTAAATGACTAAATGTAAATGAGGTCGCTGTTTGAGGTTATTACAGATTATACCTTTAAATCAATGTCTATGAATTGGAAATCAGAGCAGCAGGACTTGAATTTGTGATGTCATCAGGAGCATCAGAGTTGAGCGACACTCAACTTTGAGTATTAAGTTGAAATATAACATCCAAATTAGTTTTATACATAGGACTTACAGCTCAGATCACCATGGTTACTGTCATAGTTCCAGTACAATCACCATGGTTACTGTCTTAGTGTCATCATATCCCAATACAATCACCATGGTTACTGTCATAGTGTCATCATATCACAGTACAATTTACTGTCTTAGTGTCCTGCGAGTTGTTCTACTATTCACTGTCTATATGGAGCAGCTCCAGGATTCGTCTCTTGATTACTAGAGTCTTGTCTCTTGTGTTCAGCTTCAGGGGAGACGTGACCACGGTGACAGCCCCCCACCCCCTGGTTCATCTTCGGTTTACTTTTAATATTGTGTTTATGTGTGAAGATTTAGAGACACAAAATGCACTCAGTTTCACGCACACACAGGAGATTCCAGATTCTACGTGCGTTACTACAATAGTGGCCTTGCACTGAATGTTTGTGCAGTCATTTCTCTTCCAACATGGCTGCCTGTAACCACTTTAGAAAGAAAATGCCTAATTTCTGTGCAGTGGTAGCGTAGGTAAAACACTGGAAAAACATGATATTACTGTTCCACAGTGACTTGTTTACAAGATCCAGTAATAAGACACCATATTATTATTAGATTTCTGTTGATATATAGCAACCTTTGTTTTGCACATAGCAACCGTTGTCTCACCTAACATTGGAGGACACATGGGCTTTCTAATCACCACTGCTGTCTGCATATTGGTGCTGTAGAAGGAAGGTGTCAGGATGGACAGGATCTGAGATGCACAAACAAACCTTGGAATCTCAAAAGGAAATGCTCAAGGACACTTCGACACACTGCCCGGGAGGAACGGGAATCGAACTTGGAACCTTCCACTTACCAGACGACTGCTGTACCTCCTAATCCACTGTCGCCTAGGATACGAGTCTATGGATACAGGAAGCAGCGTCTCTTCCAAATGTGCAGAATTTTACCAATGCCTTCGTTTTTGGCTTGGACATTCCTGCACACACACACGCACACACACGCACACACACACACACACACACACACACACACACACACACACACACACACACACACACACACAGACACACATACCGTACACTTTAATGTGCACAGACGTACACACACACACACACACAAAAACACACATGTAAATACACAATCATGCACACACAGACACACACGAATAAACACAAAAAAAAAACATCACTGTGCAGCAGCAACTGTGTTACAAAGCAGGTCTGGGAGCCAAATAGATTAAATGAGAGAGAGTAAATGTTTGACTTGCAAGAAAGAACCATATTTTGTTTATTGTCTCTAACAACTATTCTGTACATTTCTCTGCTCATCTCTTACCGTCATTTTTATTTTTTATTTTATAAAAATAAATTGGGCTTTCTGTATTTTTCACCCATCCCAATTTAGTCGTTATGCCAATTCCCTTCCTGGTCGTTGCACGCATTGCCCCACTGTTGGCCTGGGGAGGGTGTAGAACTACCACATGCCTCCTCCGATACATGTGGAGTCACCAGCCGCTTATTTTCACCTGACAGCGAGGAGTTTTCACTGGGCGAGTTTTAACGGGTGCGGAGGTTCACGTTATTTCCCCCAGATACCCTCCCTGCTGAACAGGCGCCCCGACCGACCAGTAGGAGTCGCAGTTTTATGACCAGGACACATACCCCACCGGTTTCCCACCCGCTAACACTGCCAATTGTGTTAGTAGGGACGACTGACCAAGCCGGAGGTACCGCTGACAGCTGTATTCGATCCCAGAGTCTCTGCAGTGGTATAGGCGAGCACTTAGTCCACTGCGCTGTTCAGCCGCTCCTCTCTTACCATCCTTTTAATATAGAGAAAAGTGAAGAAAATCTTAGATGAGACACCCCCCCCCCCCCCCCCCCAACTAGGTCGTCCAGATATAGGTGTTGAAGTGGGCAACACCTTTGAAAATAAATGCAATAAGGGTGTAATAATAGTAATAATAATAATAATAATAATAATAATAATAATAATAATAATAATAATAATAATAATAATAATAATAATAATAATAATAATAATAATAATAATAATAATAATAATAATAATAATAATGATAATAATAATAATATTAATAATTAAATGAATAGTGATAATATGAATAAATGAATAGTGAAAAAGGAAACAAGAAAATAAATGAAAATCATAGAGAGGCATAACGGGTAAGCAGAGACAACGGGGCATAACTGAGGAGAACCTGTTGTGCTGTTCCAAAAGAATGACCTAATTCACATGGCCGCCATCTTTAATCGTGACGGCACTCTGGGTGGGAAAACGAGGAGAACCGTATTGACTCCTTGTTAGAACTGCTACAAATTCCTTTCAAAAATAGCAATTCTAGCATCAAAATGGTAAAAATGACAAGTGGAAAATCCAGTTCAGTTCTGGTTTAAGTGGACATTTGATGCTTCCAAAACAAGCTGTGCATCAAAGACTAAGTTGGTTCATTCTCAGAATATGTGGGAAGAAATACATGTTATGTATCCTTTTTGGACACATCTCTTGGTTGTGTGGTTGGTATAGCTAACATACTCCAGTTAGCATTATGATGCATGCTGCTCATGATTAGCATCTGAGATTCTGCATTTTGGTTCTTCAAATTAAAAACGTCTTTGTGGGGCGCCACAGTGGCGCACCATGTAGCTGCGCTCGCAGTGTAATCGCAGCAATCGTCCTTGGTTCGAATCCGGCCCAGGACGTGTGTTGTATGTCTTCCCCCATCTCTTCACCCAATTTCCTCTGACTGTCCTATCTACAATAATAAAGCTGAAAATACCCACAGAAAAGCAATAATTTTATTCTTCCCCTTTCTAAAAGTTCTGTGGATGTATTATTTTTTAATACAATAAAGAAATTGTATCTATAGCACCTTTAAGGTTACCTCTCCAAAAACACAAATTTGGTAAATTCAAGACAAAGGTTTCAGCACCATGGAGAGTGCATATTGCTTTACTGGCCGCTGGGAGCATGTTTCTAAACTCTTGGCATGTTATAACGCCTTCATACGGGTTGGAGGTGAGCACCTCAAACAGCCTTTTCTTGTCACCGCTCACACCTACACAGGTGATGTGTGGGGAAGGTGGATTTATCTTGACAAGAGGGTCACTAATACAGTCCTCTCTAGTCAGTGGCTCAGTGTTAATGGGGCTCTGAATAGAGATCTTTGTTGATACGGCAACCTGGCGTTCCGCCACTCACACAAAAGCAGCCCTGTGGGGATAATTGGCTGGTCGTTGGCAGGCCGGCCACGTCAGAGACTTAAATCATTCAGTAGCCTGGGGATAAGCAAGGCAGATCTCTCTGTGTCGGGGTGATTGAATCTCCACTGATGTTTGGCCACATACATGCATGCATACATACAAACAAACAAACATACTCTACAAAGTCTCTCTACTCTACAAGTATGTGTGAGAGTGTGTGTGCATGCATGAACGTCTGTCAATTAAATGTGGCCGGACATTACACACATGCACACACACATATTGTGACGAGCCTTGTGGTGTTCAGGCTCGACACGGACCAAAACAAACAATTCCAATGTCCACACAAGCACAATTTCAATAAACAAGAATATTTATTGATCAACAGTACAGGTCCAATGGGCAAGAGAGTAGTCAAATTACAGTCCAGGGTCAAAACACGTCCCAGGCTCTCGTACAAAAAGGGAATGTTCAATACTCAGGGGTTGTCGTCCGGTCCAGGGTCAGTTTCACAAGGGGGTATCTCAGCCAGTCCAGGGTCCAGTACCACAAACACCTTCTCACTCTAACCTCTCCTTCAAACTACCTCTCACCTCACAAACTCAGTATCTCACACTCTCTCCACGAACTCTGCTCCTTCCTCACCTCCACTCAACTCTTCTCTGTCTCTCCTAGGGCTTTATGCTATGTGTGTCTTGTGTGTGTGTGGGATGTGGGTGATCACGTGGTGCACAGGTGTATTCCATCAGTCCTAATCAACTCCTCAATTAACTCTCTGACAAAGTGACAATAGTATCTCCCTTCCTCCACATAACCATGTGACGAGGGATGATATCTGCCACAATATGCATACACTTACAGTTGAATGAACATAAACATTGGACATCATCTCTACGCCCCCACAAGTGCAAATAGGAATGATGAACAGATAAACAACACACACAAGCGTATTGAGATTGGCATTGCAGACAATAAGTTAATGTCTGGTCAAGTGTAACCGATGGACAAGCAAGCAAGCACACACACACACACACACACACACACACACACACACACACACACACACACACACACACACACACACACATGCATGCGGAAGAGGGCCTAATCCCTCAGCCTGCATATGCAAATACAATGCTGCACATATCTGAGTTGTTTATTGCATACACGTTGGTAATGTTTGTTCCTATAGTCATTCTATCCTAATTGATGGATTTCTTTGTGGCAGCCCATCATAATATCAGACAGGCTAACCAGCAATAAAGACTGACACAATAACATTAACAGTGTTGTAGGCCTACAGTCTTTTCCAATACTGACTAATGTTGCCCACCAGGAGCCGACCACCAACACAACCGGTGGGACGTGCTTCTCTTCCCTTCATGTCTGTAGAAGGTATTGAGCAGCAGCCACAGGGCTTAAAGGTCATTTATTTTCAGAGCTATTGCAGCTGTGAATGTAACTTGCCATACTAGAGACGGATGATATTTAATCTGGAAGAAATATATTATAATATTGTTTTATAGATTTTAATGACAAATCTATTTATCTTTTTTTTAACTAATCTTTAAAAAAAATTGTTTTTCATAGATTTAAAAGTTTTTAATATAATTCTCTGCTCATTTTATGTGTGTCTATAATTATTAAAATGGTATGCTCATTTTATGCCTATGTGTCCACCTCACTGCTATGAAACACTTTGGGCTGCAATTCTTGTATGAAAGGTGCTATACAAATACACTTCATTATTATTATTATTATTATTATTATTATTATTATTATTATTATTATTATTATTATTATTATTATTATTATTATTATTATTATTATTATTGTCTCAAACCCTGCCCTCTTTTCTTGATCCTCAAATCACAACAAGAAAAGAGGGCGTGGTTTGAATTCTACCAGCCAACTGGTCTCTCGTAGCCATACCTCTCTCTGCACTACATTAGCACTGTGCCAGCGCCAGAGAGCGGTCTGGCTGATTATCATGATCTATTATCATATTATCATTCTGCTATAGGGAAGAAAACACTCTGGCTTGTTTGTATTTCTTTGAACCAATCACAATCATCCTGGGCGGCGCTAAGCCCAGGATTCAGCGACGGTGCCCTTGCAAAATAGTATCACAGATAGTGGAAGGGGAGGAGAATTCAGACTGAAATAGTCGGCCAATGGCATGCTTATACTCACAGTCTATATCCTGTCAGTCAGACTACCAGCAAACTAGCCGACAGGTACAGTAGCTAACTTTCACCTATTCTCACCATTGTGGTTCTGTTTACAGTTGCTGAACTTCATGGCAAAGTGGATATTCACAAACTGAATAAATAATACATAAGTTACTTACACAAGATAAAAAACCTGCAATAGAAAGAGATGCCAAGGTGAGAGATATATGTTTTGTGTGTGAATGTGTGTTCCATTTAGTTCACCAAGTCCAGGACCTGTATAACCTAGAATTGCTAATATTACAAACTCTTATGGGTGAATAATTAATTGAAACCCAATATATGATTAGCTTGCAAATTCGTCTTAAAATTTACTTCACATAACTACTCTGTAATCAAAGTTTATATTGGTAAATAATTGGTTTTATGCAAGACAAAGGAAAGAGGTGAGAGATGTTTTGTGTGTGCAGGCATTCTACTTCGTTCTCCAATATGCAATTCAAATCTATAATAAGCCGATATTCATAAATGGTGCATCCTTAACCACCTTTTAATCATATAGACGTCCTTGTATTCATTAAAGCACCAGAGAATGAACGGAAGTGCATTTACAATAATATGTTGAGCAGGTATGCGCAAATTGAATGAACAAAATGACCAATTACTGTAAGCTAGTGACCTCAGGAAAATGCACCTTTTACTTATTATGTGTCCGGCCCATTGAGTGATTTTCCGCTGATCTACAGTTTATGGACAAAAATTGGTTAGCTCATTCTCCTTGTAATTGTGTTGCCTAGAGACACAAGGTGAATAAGGGAAGAGAGGCACTATAGGCTGCTGGGTTTTGGATGTGGTCACATACTGGACATCTCACATGATCCAATGCATTTGTTTTACATGAAAAAATACATAACAAGGACACACAGTGTCATAAATGAGAAGCATAACTTGAACTGGTCTTCAACACAGTGCCATGCCTTTGAGCAGCCACTAGGGGCAGAGTCGCAAAACCGTGATTGAGTGCTTCACATCTAAAAATAACCCCTTTGTTGCTACGTGAAATCACGTGAAAAGTGTACATTGGACTTGTCTTGTTGGAGGAGACCTGCTCTTTTCAGTCCTGTTTTAAAGAAACAATGAAGCAATTAGCACTTCCTTGTGTCTAGTTGGTAGATAACCTTGTGTCCTCTCAGGCTCTTCCATTTGCTGCTCAACAATTCAGTTGCTGGAAAATATATATGGAAATAAAGAAAGAAAAACCTTTGTTTCATGCCCTGCAGCTTCCAATACATCTGGACCAGGGTTTCTGAAATGGTGGGTCAGGACTCAAACTGGGACACAGGCCTGTCTCTGAAGGGTCCCTGTTTGATAAGAGAGAGTACCTTATGTTAGATAACAGTGTTTCTAGCCTTTAATCATTTAATCCACTCGTCACCTGCTGTTCCGTGACGGGCCTCCGCGTTGAGTCATTTTACTTGGATATCTCATTAGCTGTCTCACACTGTATCAACCCCTGTTAGTACATCCGTAGTCATAAGAAACGACACTGCAACGTGATCTATTTCCTGATGTTTATTTTCGTAAACATAGCTCCGTACGAGATGTAACCCATTCTGTAATGTCCTTGACTAAATTAGTCCAATGGTTCTGAGGCCTCGTCGTAGCCAACAACCATTCCCTGTTAGCCGAAGCTAGCGATTATGTGTCACTTCCCCTCCCCCACCCAGCGAGGGTGGGGAGGGATCTCAAAGTCTCTGATCAACGTGTCTGCTCGCCTGTGCGTCGTGTCTCAATCTAACTTACCCCGGAAGGAACTCATGGCTCATAACGTTCTCCCCCTAGCAACGGGCCCCGCCCCCTCTTCTCGTTACTACGTGACACGCTACCATGGCAACGGCTGTTCACCTTTAACACACTAGACATCCGTTTCTATCGATGTCAAACTTTCCCCGTAGCTCTGACCAAACCTGCCTCCACCAGTGCTTATCAGTGTTTATGTTAACAAGCTGCCGACGGCCTCGGAGCCCATGGCTCTGCTATTAGTCTGCTGCTAACACACACACTCTCTCTCTGTTGTCCTCGTCCTCTGAGATGGCTATGAGTAGATGCTGTCATCCACCAGATATTTACATTATATACACATTGAAAAACATAGATTCCTTCACTTATTAGGCTGAGACTTCCTCTGTGCGGGTCCCATGGTAGCTGCGTGGTCCTGTAGGTCAATGGGTAGAGATGACACGTTGTGTCATGTCTTATCATGTCATGTCATGGTAGAAAGTAGGGATGCTCGATATTGGCTTTTTTACCTATACCGATATTGTCCATCTCTTAATTTTCGATACCTATATATGCAGGGTTTCCCCCCGCAAAAAACAGAATAATTTCAGGTAATTAACATTACATATCTCTTGTTGTGGAATTAACACAACATTATGCATACTTTTGACAATAAATAAAATCAGAATTTGTTCTTACTTGCTTGCCTGGGTAAATAAAGGTTATAGAAATGTAAAAAAAACTAAAAACCAAAAAAAAACATTGAAAACCGATACAGATATTTTCCGATATCACATTTTAATGCCAATATCGGTAGGCCGATAATATCGGACATCCCTAGTAGAAAGGTTTATGAATCCCTGACTAATCCCAGGCTTAGTATAAGAAGTTAGGTGTCATGTCGGTCTCAGTTCATCAATTCAATCTTAACAAATGTATTTTGATTTATTTCTTATCCTGTCCTTTCTCCCCTCCTTGCTCTTTTCTCTCTTTCTCTCTCTCTCTCTCTCTCTCCCTCTCTCTCTCTCTCTATCTCTCTCTCTCTCTCCCTCCTCTCTTAGGCCAGCACGAGATGCCCCAGACAGGTGCACAAGTCACTTTGATGCTGTGGCCCAGATACGCGGGGAGGCCTTCTTCTTCAAAGGTATAGAGAGAGAAAGAGAGAGAGAGAGAGAGGGGGGGGGTGTTGAAGGAAATAATGAAATATAGAGAAAAAGAGGAGGAGGAAAGGAGAGGGGGTGAGAGAGATGAGAGGCATCTGCCACATGTCAATGTTAGCATGGTGTTATTCACCGTCAAATATGGAAGAAAAATGGTTCATTACAATTTACTCAAGCATAGTAACAGACACAATATTTCTGACACTGGGAATACATTCCTTGAGGTCCATAGATGTCCCTAGATATGGCTAGGGCTTAAAAGGTTAAACCTGTTGTTACATCAAATACCAACTAGGACATTTACATTTAGTCATTTAGCTGACGCTTTTATCCAAAGCGACTTACAAGACGTTACAAGACGAGTAACAATGTTCATCAAAGTGTTGAGTGCTACAGTGTAGGTTAGTTTATTAGGACAAGTGCATGACAGTAAGGTTAGTTAGGGTTAGATATTTATTTTTTATTTATTTTTATTCAGATAATGGTTGAAGAAGTGCGTCTTTAGGCCATGGTTACACTGGGGTAAAACAGCAACATTTTATTTTCGAATGATTACGTTTGCATGTCCAAGTTAAAAAGAAACGCAGTTTTGGCAGGAAAACGCGTTTTCCTAGTGGCAACGCTGAAAGGGTGTTTTCGTTTTGAAAACTCGCCAAAACTCGCCGACAATGGTGCCATGTAATTTGCGCGAGACGGATACAGAGCCGTTTCTTGCCCAACGCCCATGCGCAGTAGTAAACACAGACGTCAGTTGTCAAGTTATTGTTATAAGGAACCCAGTCCAAAACTACAACAGTCTGCATTCCCTTAACAATTGTTTGTATTGAGCCGTATTGTATTGTACCCATTCTGCAATCTGTTAAATAACATTTACATCCATTCATTCTGCTAGCATTAACGTTACTACGCTGCTAGCCACAATGCTATACTGTTATAATGGCATATCCCAATCACGTTAGCACGTAAGCTAACAAAATCGGCGATATTTTTGTGAGACTAAACTCCGCTCTTGGTGGTCAATTGTGTTGATGTTAGTTTTGTTTCATCAACAAATCATCAACAAATGAGGCAGAACACACAGTGAATGTATCCGTTTTTGTTTATTGCACACTGACAAATAAATGCTAAGTTGCTAAATGGCTCATGCGAGGTATTTAAAGATGGTGACTTTGTTGTTTTTTAGCAGGAAGTGTAGTGACGCGTTCAACCTTTTCTGATTGGTTGAAAATGGCCTTCATGTTTGAACTACATCGCTACCTACTGCTTTGGCATTGTACTACATGTATATAGTAGACGAGACAAAACGACGTCTAACTTAACTCTTACTTGCCTGCCAATACGCAGCGTTCTAAAAAGCGAAATGATAAATCAATAATGTACATAAATCAGAAATGCCTTTAACACTTTCAGTGCCAACGACGAGATATCTCGTTTGTTCATGCCGACCGTTCAGTGCCAACGACGATAGATCTCGTCTTTTTTTTTATTAGCGATTTGAATTCATATTTCATCAATCTAGCCTCACGTTAGTGCTGCAAACTCTCTCTGAACTCCATTGGGAAATAACCGCCCCCTATCGTCTCTCCCTGTGGTACTGCACCCCTTTGGAATGGAGTTAATGAAACGCATGGGGGGAAAAAAGAATCCTGCTTCCTCATTTTACTTCTCAGACAAGTCACCCGAGACGATCGGATTCATTGCAGAGCCCCAGAACAGCGTGGAATACATATTTCCAGTACCCAGCGTTGGATCAATAAACCCGATCGATATTTGGAATGGTGATCAGGAATTGGAATAATCTTTTTGGAGAACATCTGATCTGAGGTAAGGAATCTATTTGACCAGTCTTAGGATAATCACAGAGATATCAACGTGTGCCCTATGTGTGTGTGTGCGTGTGTGTGTGTGTGTGTGCTGATCAGGAAATGAGATAATCGATTTTCAGCCCGCTTCTATAGCGTGCATAAGTACACATATACTATCGATAATCTAGCGTTTATTTGAAAACTATTCATAAATAGGCCGAAAAATTACAAAGTTTTTTGTGTATTCCAGAATATTCCAGTAAAGGGCGTTTATCACAGAATATTTATATTTTCCTGAAACTTTCCAAAAACAAGCGTTTTTCAAAATGGTATAAAACGGAAATGAACAGATTAAAAAACAATCCGTTTCCACAATGTTGACTGCAAACAAGTCATTGATAAGCGACGGCCATATTAGACACATAGCCATAATTTAAGATGTAGTTTATGCGTTCGCAAATATGAGAGCGCTATCATTGACATGGGTGGTGGCACTCAAGCACTAAATCGTGCGCCCCCTGCTGGCACTGAAAGTGTTAAAGGCACTCAATTAGACCTCCAATATCAAAACTGACTGAGAGTTTATCCGCTTTGTTTCCCCTGCTCATCTATCTGCCATCCCCCCATCCCTCTCACTCTCACCCCCCCCCCTCTCTCTCCCTCTCTCTCTTTCTCTCCCTCCTGCTCTCTCTCTCTTTCTCTCTCTCTCTCTCTCTCTCTCTCTCTCTCTCTCTCTCTCTCTCTCTCTCTCTCTCTCTCTCTCTCTCTCTCTCTCTCTCTCTCTCTCTCTCTCTCTCTCTCTCTGTCTTTCTATCCCTCTCCCCCTCCCCCCCTCTCTCTCACTCTCTCATACATTATCTATATTCCCCCTCTATTCCTCTCCTCTGTGAAATGGCAGTTTAATTGTTTAATTTGAAGGATAGCATTTGGTTTTAAAAGCGTATTTTCTTACTGTAAAACACATAATATATGCCAGGGTGGTGAGATCATTAACGTGTTCCAAGAAGACATTAATGAGCTTGTTTCAAGACAAGGATCATTACCTTTAAACAGAAGGAGTCACCTGACTCAGGATGTTGTGACTTGTTTCAAGAGATACCTGAGCCACACCACTGTTCTCCAGACACTGCTCTCCAGACACAGTGGCATAGCAGTGCACTGAAACTAACTCACAGTAAAACCAAGGAACTTCTTATAACTTCTAAACAGGACTTTGCTACTCACATCAAAATCAGCCAAAACTGTAGAGGATTTGGAATACCTATTCCTAGATAGTAAACTGAGTTCCTCTGTGAATACTGATTATGTTTTTAAGACATGTATTTGCTTAGACAACTTAACAGCTTTGGAGTAGGCCAACACCTTTTAGAAGTCCTTTATAAGTCTCTTATTGAAAGTGTGCTGGCCTTTAACATCACCGTATGGGAACAATACATGCAGGAGCTGGCTGGCGAGGGCGTCAGTGTAAGCCTTGTAAATGGAAGGGATAGAGCAGTTTGGGGCTCTGTGGGAACAGAGGAGGAGGATGAAAGCTCTGTGTTTTACAGAGGAACTCTCTCATCCCCTGTTCTTCAAGTTTGTGAGGCTGACATCTGGCAGAATTTGCTACAGGATTCCGTTGGCAACAAAGAATATACAAGAACTCATTCATTCCACATGCAATGAGCCTGCTCAATATAGGCCTTGCACGGAATGTCTGTGTACTTCTCTGCCTTCCAGTATGGCTGCCAATTACTGTGCGGCGGTAGATAGGGCTGGGTGATTAATAAAGTTTAAATTTCAATTATGATTTTGGCTTCCCACGATCATGAAAATAATATAATTGAGATAAAAACTATTACTGTGCCACATGTCGTGTTAATTTTGTGTTGTAAATGTAGCGTACCCTTCCTTCACAGCGGTACACTTTGTTTTAATCAGGCAGGTCAATTAAGAGCAATAATTTACAAAACAACAATTATTTCTTGTTCTTAATTATTAGTTCACAATGACAGCCTGGCGAGAGGACAAAAAGGCCTCTCGAAGGCTAACAGGGAAAGGGGACAAAAAAAGAAATCAAATTAAATGGAAAAGAGACAGACGATACATACATCACAGATGTAAGGGAAATAATTAAAACACATCAAACAAACAACCAAATTACAAGGTATGTAATACATGAAGCAGAACAGTCAAATTACAGTTAAAAGACTGGGTGACAGTTACAGGTGTGTGTAAACAACTCTGCTTAAAAGTAGTGAGGGGGATCTCGTTCCAACTGCTGGGAGCAGCAAATTGGAAGGAGGATTGGCCAAAGGAAGTGTTAACACAGGGAACAGTTTTGGTGTTATAGAGAGTAGAGAATTTTAACAACTGTATCAAATTAGGAGGTGTCAGACCAAGGAAGGTTTTGTAAGTGAATGTAAGCCAATGAATTTCTCGTCTAGAGTGTAATGATGGCCAAATTACAGATGTGTCATAGGGATGTGTTGAAAAGGGGGCATTTGTAGCAAACCTAATTGCTGAGTGATACAAAGCATTAAGGCGATCAAGGACACTCTTGCTTGCATGCATGTAAATGACATCGCCATAGTCAAACAATGGGAGAATGGACATTTGGACTAGTGAGCGTTTAGCAGAGTGAGTAAAGTAGGAGCGATTCCTGTACAAGAAGCCTTGCTTTTATTTTTGATTGGCGATGTACAGTAACACGTGCTGAGAAAAATAAAGTGTATTATCTAACCAGATACCCAGGTATTTATAAGAGGTGACTGTATCCAGAACTGAGCCATTGTTTTTCCAGGAGGACTTTTGGTAGAGTAGGTAAACCACTGGAAAAACACAATATTACTGTTCTGCTGTAACTTCTTTACAAGATCCAGTAATAAGCCACAGTGCAGTGCAACACTGGTACTAACTCTATCCAAACAGACACAGACAAGCGTACCGGCCCCATCCAAGATCTCCCCAGCATTTGGCAGATGGATATGCCAAACTTTCCACGCTAGCAACAGGTGTCAAATTGATGTAGTGTAGTAAAAAAGTTAGTTATCTGCACATATTACTGGATCTACTCTTATTCATTCATCTCTCAGTGAGACAAAAGGTAATTCATTGTATGTTATATTATGCCATATGACCATAGACAAATGGCTGGTGTTCATGTGTTACTAATAAACTGCAGCCTTTAGATAAATGTTGTGGAATAAAAAATAAGAAATAAAGTATAGAACCCCCAGCATGCCTACTGTACATATAGAACCCCACAGCACACCTACTGTACATATAGAACCCCACAGCACACCTACTGTACGTATAGAACCCCACATCACACCTACTGTACATATAGAACCCCACATCACACCTACTGTACATATAGAACCCCATATCACACCTACTGTACATATAGAACCCCACATCACACCTACTGTACATATAGAACCCCACAGCACACCTACTGTATGTATAGAACCCCACAGCACACATACTGTACATATATAACCTCACAGCACACATACTGTACATATAGAACCTCACAGCACACATACTGTACATATAGAACCTCACAGCACGCCTACTGTACATATAGAACCCAGTGGCGGCTGCTGACCAAATTTCTTGGTGAAGCACAAAATTATTATATTATATTATATATTAAATTATATTTTTTAAACATCCCCAACGCTGCAACACCCCCATTCCTCCCAGGTGTCAGGCTCCTCATTCGTTTTCCATTCATTTTGAGGACCATGTTTAAATATCATACTTCTGAAGTATAAACAAACTATACTGCTGTGACGATTTCAATAAAACAGACCATTCTGAGTCAATGGGAGTTTAGTAGGAGAAAATACAATTTTAAACATCAGTTTGCACGTACCACACTTAAACAGATGTGTCCTTCAGTTATTGGTGTAAAGTTATGGAATTCTCTCCATAGCAAGCTTAAGGGATGTAACAGTGTTTATCAATTCAAAAAAATTTATAAAAAAAAATATTTAGTCAGTATGAAAATCAAAATGTGATCTGGATAGTGAGATCTTTTTTTTCTCTTCTCTTTCTTTTCTTTTTTATTCTTTATCATTATTATTATTATTTAAATTGTTCTTGTTTAACTGTGGATTGTGTTTCTTTTATAATGGTATAAATGATTATTTGTGTAAATAAGGTTATACGCCGACCATTAAGAAAATACATGTTAGTTTAGGAATAAGGGGCAGGTAATTATAAGATTTATTCTTCTTCCTGCTCCTTTTGTCCATGGAATGGCTATTTATGATTTTTTAATGAAGAAACTATGATTGTATTATTCCATGTGGCAAATAAAAACTCTGAACTGAACTGAACTGAACTGAATGGTACAGCAAAACTGTACATTGGAATATTGGTAAACATATCGGTCAATCCCATTGTCCCGTGGGATTATGCCCCCCCCCCTCCCCGCGGCGATATTAATATTTGATTAGAAACGCAAGCAAGGCTTGTCTGCTGTCTGTCCTGCTGTGCCTTTTTGTATTTTTGTATTTGTGTATTTTATATTAGGACATTGATTTTAAGCTTTGATTGTACAGCACTTTGGTTGGCTCTTGTGCTTTTAAACGTGCTATATAAATAAATTACTTGACTTGATTTGACTTGACTTGAGGGGCTACCTTATTATTACACACGCAAGGCCACAGCGGGCTAATGAATTCATAATCACTGTAAAATATATATATATATTTTAAATGCACTCACCACACAACAGCCAAAGCAGTGACCGATCTCATCTTCCATTGAATATTGCAGCTTCTCCATCGTGACAAGTCCGACTCGAGTCGAGACACGTTCTTTTATCCCATGGAAAGTGTAAACCGCACCACTTCCGGTATTTTGAGCTCATGGGAGGTTCGGGGGGGAAGGCAGCGCATTCGTCCCCCCGCCCCCCTCCTCCTCACGAGCTCCATGTAACGCGGAAGTGCAGTGGTCTATGCCATGTCTCGCAGCTCCTCTCTGATTGAGTCCCAGACCGTCGAGGGCTGTCAATCATTCAACCCGCGTTCATGAGTAGCGTGCGCAAAGTTGCACGGGCAGGGCTTAGATGACTCAAATAGCCTATTTTGATTGGATAATAGAACCTGTGCAGGGAAAGTTGCACTTGAGTGATTGACAGCTAGCCATTACTGACTTCAGCCCTGATCAGAGAGCTCAGAGCTGTCACTTTTGGCCATTTTTGAAGAAAAAATTATTCAGTGGCATTTTTTTACAGAGGAAAACATTTAAAAAAAAAAAAAAAAAGAAAAAAAGATAATAATAATAACAATAAAAAAAAATATATATATATATATCTATATTAGAGCTGGGCCGTTAACGGCGTTAACGTGCTGCGTTAACGCGATACTAGTATCGCGCGATAATATAATTAACGCATTAATCTAAAAAAAATTAAAAAATAATTTTTTTTTTTTTTTTTTTTTACCTTTATCTACCCAGGGTAGGTTCACTGAGCACAGATGCTCTTTTTCAGGAACGCCCTGCTTCACATTCACACAGTTCCATTCACACCTGGGAGCTGCCCAGTACAACCACAGTTGACACCATTGGCCACTGAGCAACTCCACTGGAGCAGTTGATTTGCATTGGCTGATCAACTGCTGACTGGCTGATCAACTGCTTCTTTCTGTTTTGCTCCTGAGAGTGTGCTAGATACTGTACTGGTAATATTATTTATTTGTGTTAACTTCTGAATAAAACAACTTATTAAACACAAGTACATCTTATTGAACATTATTTTGATATTTCATTACCAATTATCATAGCAAAACAGCTTTTTCAAACAGTCTGTAATGCATTTTGGAAACGGGAGATGGGCTCATGGTGTAATGGGCCACCTGGCCTGAGAAACATAAGGAGGAAAGAAAAAGTAAGGACTTACTTCTGGTCATTATTTGGGTAGAACACACATATTTTGAATGCCTTCGGCAGGTTTTTTTTTTTTTTTTGAGTCATTTTAATCTAGATTAATCTAGATTAAATCCAGGATTGCAGATAGATTAATCTAGATTAAAAAAATTAATCTATGCCCACCTCTAATATATATATATATATATATATATATATATATATATATAAATTATATATATATGTAAATTAATAATAATTATGAATTATGAGTGAATTTGTGTTTCACGTGTTGTCATGGAATAACCTCCACTGATAGAACCCCACAGCACACCTAGTGTACATATAGAAACCCACAGCACACCTACTGTACATATAGAACCCCACAGCACACCTACTGTACATATAGAACCCCACAGCACACCTACTGTACATATAGAACCCCACAGCACACATACTGTACATATAGAACCCCACAGCACACCTACTGTACGTATAGAACCCCACAGCACACCTACTGTACGTATAGAACCCCACATCACACCTACTGTATAGAACCCCACAGCACACCTACTGTACATATAGAACCCCACAGCACACCTACTGTATGTATAGAACCCCACAGCACACCTACTGTACGTATAGAACCCCACAGCACACCTACTGTACGTAGGCTATAGCCATATACGTATATATACGTAACATATAACGCCCCTACTAACATGTCCATGAGTGACTACCATTTGCCACAGTCTGACACAGCCCTCAGCACCACGTGGGAAACGAGTTGAAATTAAATTCAGTAGAATGAAAAGAATAAAGTTCCTTGAGTGAAACTGAAAACACTTAATTACATTCCACCCCCAAAGGAAATGGGGGGGGGGCAAAGAGGGGATAAGGACTAGAGGGGGAGTTCAGAAACCAAGAAGGGTATTCAGAGAGAGAGAGAGAGAGAGAGAGAGAGAGAGAGAGAGAGAGAGAGAGAGAGAGAGAGAGAGAGAGAGATTCTTAGAAAAAAGGAATGAAACGAAATAACATGAAAGCAAGAGGGGAGGGACTGAAATGCAAAAAAAAAACTGGCAGGAAAGAAATATATTGAGAGAGAGAGGGAGGAGGGGATAAGGAGGAGATATTGTGACATGAGATACAGGCTTAAAGTTCTTCTATCACTTCCTGGGTCTGACAGCCAAACTGGGCTAGTGAAGAACTGGCACACACGTGCACACACACACACACACACACGCACGCGCGCACACACACACACACACACACACACACACACACACACACACACACACACACACACACACACACACACACACACACACACACAAACGGAAGAGAGAGACTTGAATACTTGGGTCAAAGTACTCAACTACCCCCTCTCCATGCTAACTGCCTCTACCTCCTCACAGGGAAGTACTTCTGGCGTCTGACCAGGGAGAAGCACCTGGTGTCTCTACGTCCGGCTCAGATCCACCGCTTCTGGAGAGGCCTGCCACTCAACCTGGACAGTGTGGACGCTGTGTACGAGAGACCTGGAGACCACAAGATTGTTTTCTTCAAAGGTAGATGGCTATACAACATGTGACGCGGCATGGTCAAGGTTGGATTATGCCGGAGCTCACGAAAAATCCCAAAATGTTGCGCAAGTCAGAAGAGAGACCAGAGAGAGAGAGAGAGAGATAGAGATAGAACCTTTTGACATGGAAAGCCAAGGGCCAACAGGTCCATGGTGGCCAAAAATGTGATTCAGCATTGATTATTTAAAGATATAATACATATAATCTTCTCTGGTCTCATTGTGACCTATCATTGTGTTTGTCAATATGCCTTGGCTTGTAATAAGCAAGTTGTCTCATAAACCGCTCCACAAATATAATCAAAATACTTTAATAATCAAAGCACCATATCTTATCACACTCTGGAACCCGTTGTATGTCCCAAAGGAATGTTAAATAAAATAAATGGTAAATGGTGCATTTATATAGCGCTTTTATTATTCATTAAAATAATATTAAATAATTTTGTATAAGTGCTTTACAATTTGGTCCTCACATTTTACCCATTCACTCCCACCCCTCAGGTCTAAAGTACTGGGTGTTCAAAGACAACAACGTGGAGGAGGGCTACCCCCGGCCCATCAGTGACTTCGGCCTGCCTCTGGAGGGGAGCGTGGATGCCGCCTTCGTTTGGCTGCATAATGACAAGACCTACTTCTTCAGGGACAACCGCTACTGGCGCTATGACGACCACCTGCGACGCATGGACCTGGGATACCCTAAAGACGCCACCCTCTGGAAGGGCCTTCCTCCACACCTAGACGACGCAATGCGCTGGTCTGACGGTGAGTGGACTTTTGTTTTGTTTTGTTTTTCTCATGTGATATTCAGGTGGTTACTTTGGGAGAGCAATACATTTGTTTGCAGGGAGGACTGAGAAGGAGACAGAGTAATGTTAGGCTGGATACAGAAGTGAAGGCCAGCAGGGCTATTACCCAGCTGTGTCAAGGCACTCTATCTATCTCGCCCTTTCCCCCTCCTTTTCCTCTCGCTCATCCCATCTCTCTCTCTTCCTTCCTCCCACCCTTCTCTGTCACTCTACTTTTTTTTTTTTCTTTCTTTCTTTCTTTCTTTCTTTCTTTCCTTCTTCATTTCTCACCTCACTTTCTCTCTCCCCCTCCCTCTCTTCTTTGTTCCTTCCCTCCCTTCCTCTCTTTCTCCCTCTCTCTCTCCCCACCCTCTCTTCTTTGTTCCTTTCCCCTATCTCTCTCTCTCTCTCTCTATCTATCTATCTATCTCTCTCTCTCTCTCTCACACTCGTTCACACATACCATCTTTCATCTCTCTCCATCTTTATATCTTGGTTGTAGGGTATTGGCATGAGGAAGACCCCTTTATTTATCTACACCCCCCCCTCTCTACATACATATACTGTATATAGTTTGGTTCTGAGGTTAATGTAGTGAACCAAGCTCTGGTCATTGCTCACGCAGGCCTCTCACAGCCTGCTGTGCTGCCAGGCAGGTGGGACAGCTGCTCTGCCAGACCTCCTGCTGGACTTCCTTTATCCCACTGTGTGTGTGCGTGTGCGTGTGCGTGTGTGTGTGTGTGTGTGTGTGTGTGTGTGTGTGTGTGTGTGTGTGTGTGTGTGTGTGTGTGTGTGTGTGTGTGTGTGTGTGTGTGTGTGTGTGTGTCTATGGCATCCTCTCCCAGCACAGCTGCCCTCACTGAGACTGCTGTGTCTGAATGTAACAGTGGAGACGGTCGTAAGAAACTGGCCTCGTCTGTTTCATAAAAGATTCAGCCACGTCATTATGAGAGGCTGATTCAATCTGAAAGGCACATTCCCCAGAGAACAGGTCTGTGCTGCTCGCATATGAGCACCTGCGCTAATACAAGTACTTAAGCTACAGTTCAGTTTGGAAAAGTAGAACATCATGCCGTCAAACAGCGGGACTTGGGAGGACATGCAACAAAGGACCTATGGAGTCTCTCTGTAGATTCAAATTAAATGGTCAAATAGTTCAGTTCAGATTCGTTTTTATTGTAATCCCAGAAGGCAGCTGACTCACAACAAATGAAAAAGGATGTCAAACCATGTGAACATGCAAAATAACTATAAAAAGTACAGGAATAGTGATCGCAAGTACAGGGCTGAGTCTCATCGTCTGTCTAATGAAAGAGAATTGAAGCAGCGGATGTCGGAATAGACTGTCAGATAAATGATGCAGAGCCTTTTTTTTCATTCTCTGCTTTCATATGATGCAGTTACTGATCCAGATTGAATTGCTGCTCCCCAGCCTCTCCACCTGAGCTCCCTGAGAGACTCAATGTGATCTGAGCAGCTCCCCAGCCTGGGTCCCTGAGGGGGGTGATGTTTTGATGCTGTGGTTAACCCTTTCACCGCCGCACTACTAAAAACGGTTAACCCTTTCACTGCGGTGACACACAGAAGGTTAACCCTTTCACTGCCACACGACACGGCGACCGTCGGTTGTGTGATAGTAAAGGGTTAACCTTCTGTCGTGTGGCAGTGAAAGGGTTAACTGTCAAGGATTGGATGGCAAACAACTTCCTTCAGTTAAACGCAGAAAAAACGGAGGTTCTTATTATAGGCTCAGAAAAAGTCACCTCAGAAGTTGCCACATGCATGGGGACCCTCTCAACAACTCTGAGGCCCAAGCTCAGAAACCTTGGTGTGATCTTTGACCAGCAGATGCACTTTGATCACCACATTAGATCTCTGACACGTACCTGTTTTTTTCCATCTACGAAATATCGCCAAACTTCGATCTGTTGTGTCCCAGGTAGAGATGGAAATGATTATTCATGCTTTTGTTTCATCCCGCCTGGATTATTGTAACTCCCTTTTCACCTGCCTCGATGCATCCTTTTTGGGCCGGCTACAAATGGTCCAAAACGCAGCCGCAAGGCTGCTGACTAGCTCCAGAAAATATTGCCACATCACTACCATCTTAGTTTCCCTGCACTGGCTCCCCTTCAAATTCAGAATTCACTTTAAGGTTCTGGTCATCACCTATAGAGCACTCCATGGTCAGGCACCTGCCTACATCTGTGACCTACTGCGTCCATACACCACGAACAGATTGCTCAGGTCGTCTGATCAGGTCTTGCTGGCTGTCCCCCGGTCTAGATTGAAAGAAAAAAAGGGGGACAGAGCATTCGAAACCGTGGCCCCCAGGCTATGGAATGATCTGCCCTTGGACCTTAGATCTGTGGTCTCTGTAAACACTTTTAAAAAGCAGCTAAAGACTGTGCTGTTTAAAGGCCAACTTGCAGGTTGTATTTTTGTTCAATAAACAATGTGACTAGGCCAACGCTGACTTTCATAAACGGTTAACCGTCTGTAGTGTGGTAGTGAAAGGGTTAACCTTCTGTAGTGTAGTTGTGAAAGGGTTAACACTTTGTCGTGTGGCAGTGAAAGGGTTAACCTTCTGTATTGTCACAATGAAAGGGTTAACCATTTGGTAGTGTGGTAGTGAAAGGGCTAAGAGGTGCAGTGAAAGTCTTACTACTGCCGTGCCACACCCTGCTGTCTAACTCATCTCCGCTGTCTCGCTTTTGATGTGAACGACCCAGTTTTAGAACGTTTACAATCGGACGGAATTATTTTGCAAGTTGCATCCAGTCTCGTTGCGAATCTTGATCTGAACCGTCGCGATTCCGGAACGCCGGATGGACTGGCATACTGTCTGAGACCACACACAGGAGCGTCATTTTGCCGGATTTGTTTGGTTCAGTAAAAAAAAAAAGCAAAGCATATTGAGGGAGGGGTCTTCTTTACATCAATATTGTGGGATCACTGTTTGAAATGGACTCATGTGATCTGAGCAGCTTCCCATCCTGGGCCCCCTGAGTCACTGTGATCTGAGCAGCTCCCCCAGCGTCTTCACCTGAGCTCGCTGAATCAATGTCATCCCTGCAGCCAGGCTTAGATCGATACACATCTATTATTTCTGTTGTTATTTTTTTTTGTGGGGAAGTGGACAAACATCCATTATACAACTTTCACCGGATGATATCTCAAAAAGCATGCACTTTGTAACTGGCTGTTCTTTCATACTTTCTGACTGCACTGACAGTGTTTATGTCCTATTTGAAAATCTGGTATGTCATAAATGTATAGATGTAGCAGTACTGTCTATCTGTATGGCGTGTGTGTCATATGATGAATTGAAAATGGAGGACCCTGATGGAAACAAGACGAAAGTCTTTCTCAGGTCTGCATCCTCTTAACAATTGTATGTATTGAGCTGTACTGTACTGTACCCATTCTGCAATCTGTTAATAAACTTTGCGTGCGTGCGTGCGTGCGTGCGTGCGTGCGTGCGTGCGTGCGTGCGTGCGTGCGTGCGTGCGTGCGGTTGCTGGGGGAGAGATGGACACGTGCTTCCAGTCCCCGCTAGAGGCTCTGTGTGTAGTGGGTTCTTGTTCCTGGATCTGGCTCCATGAATCACCCATTTCAGTCCTTTCTTCAAAATGTCTATAACAATTCTCCTTCACTTCAGGCGTTTCATCAAATCGTACAATTATTACATTTGAAAAGAGGTTCGGGGGGCTGAATTCAGCCTGGCAATTAGCTGAGGTCATCCCACCGCCTCCAGCTCTGTTTTCTAGAGCAAGAGAGGATGACAAGATACCCTGGACTTATATAAATTAAATAATAGAATGGCAGCCAAATCAACATGCTTGGCTAGTGCCCCAAAACCCTGAGTGTTCCACCCCTGAACACGTCCCGTCGCCAAACAGCCTAATGTATTTCCAGTCATCCCCCCATTTCTCGACAAGAGAAAATTAAACAATACTGTGAAATATTGAAAAGGACTTTCATGAGACCACTATTGGTAATGTTCCCTTGGCGTGTCCAGAAACACATTGTTAGTCCAATTCCATTCCCTTTTCCCCCGAACACTGATCATTCAACAGTGTTCGGATCCAATTAAATGGAATGTTCTCAAATAAATAACAGCCAAAAAAAATTGACAAATGATTCCAACTGAGACTGTAAGCACAAGAACAAAAGCTGCTTAAAGGTGTCTCCACCAGTAGAGTCTTTCTCTCTCTCTCTCTCAGTCCTACCTGCCACACCAACTTTATGGGAAATGTGCTTGCCATCTTCTCCAGAGTCCGACAAGAAGATAGATACCAATTTCCTCTCTGTGCGTTCAGTAGAAAGCTATCCGGCTTAGCACAAATTAATGGAAGTGGATACGGACCACTAGCCTAGTCCGGGAGTGTTAAGAGTGTAGGCGTGTTTCCCATAATGGCGGCATGTTTGTTTAAGACACTGATAGAATCTAATGTCAAGGTGCACTGAAGCTGTGCAGGAGTCTTACATTGGCTTTCAGCTGTCTGTGTAAATCAATTCCGGGCATTGACTGAATCTCGGTCGTTAAAGACCCCGACGTTCCTGGCCAAATTCCTAATCAGGTTTCTGACATCAAGGCCACCTAATCATCCCTTCCCCTTAATTGGCTGATATAATCCCTGTCTCCTTAGCCGTTCACTATGAATTGAAAATGGGGGACCCTGATGTAAACAAGACAAATGTCTTTCTCTGGTCTGCATCCCCTTAACAATTGTATGTATTGAGCCGTACTGTATTGTACCCATTCTGCAATCTGTTAAATAAAGTTTTCATTCAGCCATTGTGTAGTGTGATGTGTAGAAGAATGCAGGAAGCCGGACCAGCACTCTCAGATTCAAAAAGCTTTAATAGCAGCCGTGAACAAACATGTTTCGGAACCAAAGTTCCTTCTTCAGTGTTAGTGGCTAGCAACGATAGCTTGTAAAGATGGGGGCTATATACAAGGTAGGCAGGAAGTGACATCATTGCCGGTGTGCCTGGAATTCCTAGTCAACTTTGACCGTAGGAAGGACATTATAATCTAGTATGTTATAATGTGAAGTAAACTCAAATAATAATAAAATAATAATAATAAAAATTATAAAAACCAGAAACAAAAACAAAATATCTACCTTAAACGGATCTTTTTCAAGTTCCAAGTTTTAATACTCTTATCAACATGAGAGTCAACAAATGCTTACTTTGTGCAGCCATTTAACACAAAAGGATGACCCTCATGCATTGCAAATTTGCATCAAATTCAAAACAGAGTGATGCACAAAATAACTTAAAAGAAAATAATAATTTAAAACAATGAATAAAGTGTGCATGAAATAATAGGGGAAAGAAAACATTAGGAACTTGTTACATTCACCCACACAAGGGCTGAGTAATCACACCACCCCCCCCTCTCTCTCTCACACACACACTCTCCCAGCTCTCTTTCTCTCTTGCCCCTTCCTCATCTCTCTCACCCCCCTCTCTCTCTATATATATCTCACACACACACACACACACACACACACACACACACACACACACACACACACACACACTTCAGAAACAAAAATAGTATCAATGAGAGCATCAATAATACACCTGAGTGAAGTAAAAAAAAAAAAAAAAAAAATTGAAGTTAATCGTGAGTTAAAAAAAAATAGTGGCGTTAATAGAATCGGGCGATAACGCATTAATACCGCGTTAACTTTGACAGCCTTAGTCTTAACCATAGCTAATAGGGCTAAATAAATGAGTAAATTACAATAATTGCAAACATAATTCTCTAAGAAAAGAAAAAACATTTCCCCATTCGTAAAAATAAAGGTCACTTTTTATAGGAAACAGGATAACACGTTCTCCTCATTCATTCTATACAATTAAACAAATGAATATAATAACATTCACGTTGTAATAGCAGTTTATGCCTGTCTCCCCCTCTAGAGGGCCTGTTGACTAGCTCGAGTCCCATATATTTCAGATCATTGACAGAATGATTGCATTTGGAAAAATGGCGAGCTACTGATGACTTGACATCTAGATTTCTGACTGAACATTTGTGCTCACTGATTCTAGATTTAAAAGCTCTAGTTGTTTTTCCCACATAAGAAAAATTGCAAGGACATTTCAAAAGATACACTAGATTTGAGGAATTACAAGTAATACGCCCTTTGACAGGTATACGCTTGCCTCTTTTAGGGTGTGCATAGAATCTATCTTTAATCATGCCTTCGCATTGTACACAGGCCTGACAGTTTTAGCCTCGCTCCATTGGCTACCTGTTCGTTTTAGAATAGATTTTAAATTAGCCCTAAATGTTTTTAAATCACTAAATGGCATGGCTCCTCCCTATCTATCCGAGCTCTTGCACCGCCACACCCCCCACCAATCCCTCAGATCAGCTGACCAGCTGCTATTGGTGGTGCCTAGAACTAGGCTCAAGACAGAGCCTTCTCCACCGCAGCGCCTAGATTGTGGAACAGCCTCCCCCTCAGCGTGCGGGCCGCCCAGACCGTGCAGGCTTTTAAATCACTTTTAAAAACCTACCTGTTCTCCTTGGCCTTCCCCCCCACTTAATCACCACTAGACACCTGGCCCTTCTATCCTCTTTGTTTTACTGTGTCCTACCTGTTTTTATTACTTTCATTGCTTTACTGTGTTTTTAATCTTATATCTTTTTATTACTTTCATTGCTTTACTGTGTTTTTAATCTTACAGTATATCGTGCATCATATTATTTTGTTTTTATCAACCTGCCTGTGAAGCACTTTGGTGCCAGCTGCCGCTGCCTGGAAATGTGCTATACAAATAAAATTGACTTGACTTGACTTGACTTGACTACCGTCAGGGATGTTGGACATAAAATGTGAGGGTTTCCTTATGGGAAGATCAGTTTTGGCTAAAAGATTGGAAAGGTTAGCTTGTCGTTTGTAGAAATAATTGAGCGGGTGCTGAAACGCTGCCCCAGTAAGGGGATCTGACTGTAGAATGTGCCAATATTTATTGACAATACTATGTATGTCTCTCGTGATAGGACTATAAGTAGAAACAAATGATACTTTGTCCGTGCTTTAATTTTTCTTTTTGTGGGAAAACAGCGAGGTACTGTCAATCTGTTTGGTTTTATTCAGGGCTTTAAGTGTCAATGAATCACTATAACCTCTATCATGGAAACTACCACGGAGGACTTCTGATTGAGCAATAAATCTGTCGTCCGTGTCACAAATTCTCCTATAACGTAGGATTTTGTTAGGAAGCTGGGGTGAAAGTAGAACCCAATATGCGAAATGATAGGAGAGCACTGAAACTGCAGAATGTCTGGTGAATGGAGGAAACGGAGACGGCAGAATTTGTGTAGATAATGAGTCTTTACTGGAGTTCACCAAACACTACACGAAACAGACAATAGGACACAGCCTTGCTGGCACGATAACAAAAGACTGGAGCACAAACAAACGAAAGTAGACGGCGCAACCGAAAAGACAAAAGGCAATAAATACAGACCCTAATTAACACTAATTAGTAATGGACGACAGCTGGGGGAAGAAAGGCCAAGTCAAGTCAAGTCAAGAGTTTTAATTGTCACGGCATACAGGTATACAGGTATACAATGAAATGCGGGTGGTCTTGCCCGCAACGATGTGCAATACAGTGGTACATATAATACAATCAAAATGAAAAAACAACATTGTGCAGTAAACAGGTAACAGGTAACATGGAGTGACATCTCGGTATCTGTACATAGTTATTTACACAGCATATGGGACATGCTAGTTAGCTTTGGTAGTGCAATACACTGTTCCTGTTATTCTAATTTAAAGTGTCCTTTCCTTTGGCCATAAGTGTGCGTGTGTGCAACATGAGTGTGTGCCCGCTCATGTTAAAGTGTTAAGTGGCTGCTCGTGTGTGAGCGTGCGCAGTGTGCGTGTCGTGTGTGTGTTCATGTGTGCTTGTGTGTGGATAGTTCAATGTTCTGAGCACTCAGTGTTCATTGTTCATGGCTCTGATGGCCTGGGGGAAGAAGCTGAGCCTAAGCCGCTCTGTCCTAGTAGCTGGGGTTCGCAGGCGTCTTCCTGACCTCAGCAGCTGAAACAGGCTGTTATTGGGGTGGTGAGGGTCTTTCATTATCCTACAGGCTCTGGATTTGCACCTCTTGTTGTATAGAACCTGCAGGGGGGGTAGTGCAATACCGTGGTACGCTCGGCTGAGCGCACCACTCTCTGTAGGGCCTTCTTGTCCTGTGCCGTGCTGTTTCCATACCAGGCAGTGATGTTTCCGGTCAGGATGCTCTCTACAGCTCCTGAGTAGAAGGACTGGAGTATCTTCCCCGATACTCTGAACTTCCTTAACTGTCTCAGGTGGTAGAGGCGCTGTTTCGCCTTCTTTACTACTGTGTCTATGTGTGTTGACCATGTCAGGTCCTCTGAGATGTGGACCCCCAGGTACTTAAAGCTGCTCACCCTGTCCACGGTAGCCCCGTTAATCATCAGTGGTGTGTGCGTCTCCTGCTGTCCTCTCCTATAATCCACGATCAGCTCCTTGGTTTTACCAATGTTCAGGAGCAGGCTGTTGTCCCTGCACCAGCGTTCCAGTACCTCAACCTCCTCCCGGTAGGCCTTCTCGTCGTTGTCCGAGATCAGCCCCACCACCACCGTGTCATCCGCGAACTTCACTATGGAGTTGGAGCTGAACTTGGCCACACAGTCGTGTGTGTAGAGTGAGTACAGCAGGGGGCTCAGAACACAGCCCTGGGGGGACCCGATGCTCAGGGTGATGGTGTTGGAGGTCTGACCCCCCACCCTGACCGCCTGTGGTCTTTCGCTCAGAAAGTCCAGTACCCAGGCGCTCAGGGCGGAGCTCAGACCTAGCTCGATCAGCTTGTCCACCAGTCTGGTGGGGACTATGGTGTTGAACGCTGAGCTGTAGTCAATGAACAACAGTCTCACATAGCCCCCCTTCTGACGGTCAAGGTGCGAGAGGGTGCTGTGCAGTACCTGGGAGACCGCGTCGTCGGTGGACCTATTTGTCCTGTATGCAAATTGCATAGGGTCCATATCACTGGGGAGGGAGGCACAAATGTGGTCCTTGACCAGCCTCTCGAAACATTTCATGACCACAGAGGTGAGTGCCACCGGTCTGTAGTCATTTGGACATGCTGGGGAGGGTTTCTTCGGTACAGGGATGATGGTAGACATCTTGAAGCAGGCAGGGACCACTGACTCCGCCAGGGATTGGTTAAATATGGCGGTGAACACTGGGGCCAGCTGGTTGGCACAGGACTTGAGTATGCGTCCTGTTATGCCATCTGGGCCAGCAGCCTTCCTGGTGTTCACCTGCATAAATGCTCTTCTCACACTGTGTTCCGACAACGAGAGAGCGTCCCCGCCCCCCCGCGGTTGCCCCCCCCCCCCCCCCTCCACAACAGCCGGCGCGCCAGTGACGTCACTAGCCGGAGAGCCGGCAGCGCCACTGTCTACACCAAACCGAGCGTAGAAGATGTTGAGCTTGTACGCGAGGGAGGCGTCGTCGCTCCCCATTGAGGGGGCGCTGACTTTATAGTCAGTTATTGTCTTCAGTCCCTGCCATAATCCTCTTGTGTCGTTTTGTGCCATTTGTGTCTCCAGTTTGTCAGCATATGTCCTCTTAGCAAGTTTGACAGCCTTGCGTAGAGTATAGACTGAAGCCTTATACTCCTCCATATTTCCTCTTCAACTCTCTACCCAGGTTGTAGGCGGTGGTACGAGAGTTCAGAGCCGCTCTAATAGTGCTATCCACCCACGGTTTCTGGTTTGGGAAAATCCGCACCGTTTTCCTGGGGACAATACCATCGGCTATTGTTGTGATGTAACTCACCACTGTGTCTGCGAGCTCACTGACGTCACTGGCGCTTCCTTTGAACATATCCCAATTCGTGTCTGCAAGCACGTCCTGGAGCGTGGCCTCTGATTCGTCGGTCCACTTCTTTGTCTCACGTGACACGACGGCGTAAGAACATAGGCATAAGAACTAATACAACAATCAACACAACAGGAACTAGGAATAGGCTATACAACACACAGAATCAGAGATACAAACACAGAGAACAACCTAAACAGATAACAATTGTAACATCAACATTAAATGCAATGACAGCATACTGTTAAGGATATTTATCATCACAGTGTGCATCATTTGTTGGTGACCACTAGAGGGTGGCATGACATCACCGGAAGGAGGTAGAGAGTGTCCAGTGCCACCGTTCAGACCATTGAAAGGAGGCAGAGAGTGTCCAGTGTTACCGTTCTCCTTAACCCAGGCTCCACAGGACCTGGGATCGTTACAGGATTTGGCTGAAGGGGAGACTATTCTTTAATGCAGGAGCGTGATAGCTAGAGTAATGAAGGAACGAGTTGCGGTCTGTCTCCTTTTTGAAGACCTCAGTGTGTAATGAAATACCATTCTAGGGCTTTGTTAATTAGGACATCAAGAAATGATAGTGTTCAAATCGAAATTAAGAGTAAACTTTATAATTTCTCTGCGAGTGTTAAGGAACTCAAGGAAGGCGTGAAGATCTAACGATGAACCAGACCAAATAAAAAATAGGTCATCAATGTAGCGCATATAGGATTTGACATATTTTTCAAACGGGTTATTATTGAAAATGTGATCCAATTGAAACTTGGACATATACAGGTTAGCTAGGTTCACAGCGGCGGCCGAGCCCATCCTGAGACCTCTGTTTTGCAAATAATATTTATCTTGGAATCTGAAATAGTTCTTTGTTAGAACTAGGTCGGCTAGGCTAACTAGCGCCTCTGTGGAGGGGCGTGGTTCCTCCCACAAGTTTAGGAAAAAACTAAGCGCTTCTAACGTGTCAGCGTGTGGAATGCTGGGGTATAGACTGACCACATCCATATTGACTAATAGTATTGTGACACAATACTAGTAGAGTGATGTGTGCCTGGTGCCAGTGTATGGCAGCCATTGAGCCTGCGTAGCCCAAGGTTGGGTGCTGCCAGTGGTGGTGAAGGAGGCAATTTCCACCCTACATTTTGGGGAGCACTTTGAGTGTCTAGAAAAGCGCTATATAAATGTAATGAATTATTATTATTATTATTTATTACTGATACCATTTTTGCCCGTTGTAATTATCCGTGTGGGTTCCGTGTTTCCACGACTGTGTCAGTGGAGGGTGAGTCAGATCCTGTCTCCCGCGACTCGTGAGTTATGTGTGCAAGTACTTTTATTGACATTACACCGGTACAGAGCCTGTGGCAGCCTACAGGTTAGAGAAGTGGGCTTGTGACCGACCGTCGCCTGTTTGATCCCCCGGATTGGTGTGAAAATCTGGGAGGTGGGGGAATTTAATATATCTCCTCCTTCCTCAACGCAAAATCGTTGAAGTGCTCTTGAGCAAGGCACCTATCCTGCTTAGTGGTGTTACAGCTGTGTAGCTTCCAGGTGTGAATCTGTGGAACTGTGTGGAGGGTGAAACAGGTGCGCTGCATCTCCCACCCTACATCACCTCATCTCCCACCCTACTGGACCTTATCATACTTGCTCTTAATTAGGAAAATCTGCTTTTAGCTTCTGTGCCCCAGAAATATGGAATGTTTTGCAATGCACTTTAAAACTCAATGCATAGTATCTATTACTAATTTAATAATTTACTAGTTTCAATTGTTAATAGCGAACCACTTCACCAGTCTGCAGTTGTTTTTAATAATTTTCAAGGTACTGATCAAAGATTTTTGGATCAAAGAAAACTCACACATACAAAATAAAAACTTGCAATAAGCCCTGCACTTGTGTATACTCTTTCATCCAACATGGTTGCCTGTAACCATTGGTAACCACTAAGCATGATATTACTGTTTTGCTTGTTTACACTTACAGGATCAAGTAATAAGACACAGATTCATGACATTTCCGTTGATATATTTCTCACATCAACACATAGCACGCAACATGGAGGATACGTGGTCATTGTGTTCTCCACCATTATCTCTAGCCACTTCCTGTCCTCCCTCCAGCCAGTGTGTGTGCGTATAAGCGGTTTCCCTTGTCAGGTGTTCCTCCACTCTGAGCTGTTTGATGTATATATGAGTACAGGCCAAGCCCCCCCCCCCCCCCTCCCCGGGCCCCACAACAGAGGGAATACAGTGAAATACACACACACATGCACACGTTCAGTACACGCAAACATAAACATGCAGATGTACACACAGAGAGACACACACATGCTTGCACACATATATACTGTACATGCACACAGATTTACGTTCACATACACACAAGCACACAAACACATGCACACACAGGCACATATACTCACAAACCTGGGGGCCTGTACACTGGACCCACTTCAAAGCTCTCTCTCTCTCTCTCTCTCTCTCTCTCTCTCTCTCTCTCTCTCTCTCTCTCTCTCTCTCTTTCTCTCTCTCTCTCTCTCTCTCTCTCTCTCTCTCTCTCTCTCTCTCTCTCTCTCTCTCTCTCTCTCTCTATATATATATATATATATATATATATATATATATATATATATATATATATATATATATATATATCTCACTATATATCACTCTCTCTGTCTCTCTCTCTATCTCTCTCTCTCTATCCATGCTAATTCCACCACCTCAGGATGAAGGATGAGAAAAGAGCGATAGAGAGAGGCAGAGCGAGATAAAGGGGAAGAGTAGATATGGTGACAGCAAGGGAGAGGGCCTCAGGGAAGGAGGGAGGGAGGGAGGAAGAGAGGAGAGATAGCGACAGTGAGAAAAAGGGGACTGAAAAGATAACGAAGGTGGAGAGAGGAGGTTAAGATTTTGGTCCCAGAAAGTGAGGAGAAAAGATTGAGATGGGGAAAGAAAGGAACGCAAAACAGTGTGAGGAGGAGAGAGAAGAGGAAGAGTAGAATATGTGAGGAGATAGATAGAGAGAGGGAGAGCTACAGTAAGTATAATGCAGACTTGAGTGTCAACCTGTTGCCAGAGCTCCTACACTACTGCACCTCTCCAAAAAGTGTACCTGTGTGTCGGGCAACCCAAGCGATGTGATTGGCCCGCTCGCCTTGGGCGGCTCATTTCCATATTTACCTTGATGATGTGTCAGAACAGTATTAAACTTGTGTGGAGGAGAGATTAGTAAAGGACAGTAATTCTTTTTTCGCAGCCCGCAGACATATTTCAGAAGTGTTCCATTGCTGTTCCGTTGCCAGGGGAACGGCTGTGGCTCCTGTTTATTTCCCGTCAGCAACTGTACTGTATGTACAAACATTGCAACAGAAAATACAAATGGGGCCTATTTAGAATGTGTATGTTGTGAAGTTAGAAAAAGGTCTATACTATATGTGTTACAACCAAGCCTGCATGTCTTGCCCTAAGGCTTCAACAGTCACAAGAATATGGCTCGATTTCCCGTCTGCCTTGGTTGCAACGTGGTGGACAACAAGAAGTCGGACACGGTTTTTAGCAAAGACAATAATATGTATTTAACTGCTATGTTTCTAAAGAACAAAAAAGTGGGGAGCTGGGTGCACTAGCCTCCTTGGTTCAGTATATAACAATATGGACAAAAAGGCAATATGGTGAGAGACAACAGTGACGATGCTCCTGGTCTGCTTTATAGGGCGTGGAGCCTCGTCACCACACCTGTGTTCAATTGTACAAAAACAACTGTGTCAATTACAACAACAAAAAAACAATTACACCTCACCAATTAGTGGACATCAATTATACACCACAGCCACACCACCAAGTGAATGCAACACAACAGACAGTAAGTACACCCACCACCATGTGAATGTACACCAAAAGACAGTAAGTATTATGTGAAAGTACACATAACAATATGATATTTGTAAAGATTAAAATGTGCCATCTACCCTCTCCCGGCTGTCTCCCCATATTATAACACCGGGACATGGATGTAATTGTATATACAATTAGGACGTTGACGACAACAGTGTTGGGCCATAATTAATGACATGTATTTAAATGACTAGTTTAAACTTTAACTACATTTTAGAGTAGTGGGGCGGTATTTTAACTACATTCAAGTCTCAGTAGCTTTTTCATAGTTAACTACTACTAGTTTATATTTTCCCTAGAAAATCTAGCATTTTATGTAACACTTCCCCCGGTCCTGTGGGACCAACCGGCAACCCTCCGCCCGGTTCGGTTGGTCCAGGACTCAGACACTCACAACCCCCCATCAATACCCTTCACAACATAACGATAGGTTATGTATATAACCTAGTTATATGAGTACTGGCTAAGCGTCCCGCTCTTATGCCATACCGAGATATACCTCATCTCCTAGTACCTACTGTACTACATAACGAAAAACTAAACACCCTTGCACTTGACCAGGCCCCGCCCCAGTGACTTACTATAAGACACCGGACGTGGTCACCACTCACCCTTCCTCTGGAAGAGTTTTCCATCAGAAACCCCCCCCCAGGGAACCTCAGGGCACGCTAAGAGCGGGACGCTTAGCCAGTACTCATATAACTAGGTTATATACATAACATATCGTTATATACCGTACTGGCATCGCGTCCCGCTCTTATGCCATACCGAGATATGGGGTAGAGCGGACGCGAGGCCCGACAAATGTACCCCCTGAGGACCCGTAAGCCCACATCAGGGGGGAGGGGAGTCCCGTCACCCCTCCTTCCTAGTGAAGAGGGGGCGGCAGTCAACTCCACCCAAGTGCGAAAAAGAGGGAACTAGAAACCTCCAAACGCACAGCACAGGCGGGACCACGTGTGACACAACACCTTGTGGTCCACACCCACACACCCCTGCTATCCCACCGAAAGGCGGGAAGCAGGGGAGGTTCCAGACCTCAGAACTGCCTGGGAGACAGAACCCCCAGTCATGTCCATGAGGTAAAACCTTACGAAGGGACCCGGGGAGGACCATGAGGCCGCAGCACAGATGTCCTCCACCGAGGCCCCTCCTAACAGGGCGGCAGAGGCCACCACTCCACGAGTGGAGTGCGCCCTGACACCCCCAGGGGGGGCCAGCCCAGCCAACGTGTAGCAAAGGGCAATGCCCTTGCACAACCAATGGGACAGGCACTGTTTCGACAGTGCCTTACCAGCGCAAGAGCCACCGTAACAGACAAAAAGCTGATCGGTAGCCCTGAGGTCCTGAGTCCGGCTGAGGTAAACCCCCAAAGCCCGGACCGGACACGACAGGTGAAGGCTCGCCTCTAACTCACCAGCGTGAGGAGGCGGATGAAACGCCTGAACCACAATATCCCTGGAGCGAAAAGAGCTCCGGATATTTTTTGGCACGAAGACTGGATTAGGCCTCAGAGTTGCACCGCTATTGACACGAATAGACAGGCACTCAGGCCGCACCGAGAGAGCACAGAGCTCACCCACGCGCTTAGCGGAGGTGATGGCCAGCAGGAACGCAGTCTTGAAGACAGCTGTTCCAAGGTGCCTGCTCAAGTGGCTCAAACGGGGCCTCGGCCCAACCGGCCAAGGACCAATTGAAAAGCTACTGAGACTTGAATGTAGTTAAAATACCGCCCCACTACTCTAAAATGTAGTTAAAGTTTAAACTAGTCATTTAAATACATGTCATTAATTATGGCCCAACACTGTTGTCGTCAACGTCCTAATTGTATATACAATTACATCCATGTCCCGGTGTTATAATATGGGGAGACAGCCGGGAGAGGGTAGATGGCACATTTTAATCTTTACAAATATCATTGTCCCAACTCGGAGACAGAGAACGTTTCAGAGCGCCAAGCAGGAAACGCTTCACAAGAGGGTGGCCTTACACCACTCTTGGAAAATACGCCACCTACCCGCGTAAACCGCAATAGTGGAGGGAGCATGCGCGTTCCGGATGGTGTCAACCACAGAAGGATCCATCCTCTCCAGACTCACCCTCTCACCAGTCAAACCATCAGCGGCTGGCCCAGCACAGGGAAATATCACAGAGACCCGTGCCCTTGAGAGAGGGCCCGCGATGACCAAGGAACAGGCCACGACGGGGCTACCAAGAGCTGGATCAGGACCGGGAACCACACAGCTGCGCCCCGGTCCGGCGCAATCAGGATCAAGGTCCTGCGCTCCTTAACGTACCCGCCCCGACAACTGACCTAACAGATGTATGGGGGGAAAGAATCCCAGGCGGCCACGGCATTGGTCCCAGACCTGCCTGACTATGTCCGGACATAATCCCCACTCGTCAGGGTGAGGACCGCCCCGCGACATCACACCTGTACCCACATTCACCCTGCCGGGGATGTGGAGAGCCCTCAGGCTGCGCAGATGGAGAACGCCCCCATAGCCAGCCGCCCGCCGCCCGGTGCAGACGGGGGAGCGTACTCCTCCCTGTCTGTCGATATACGACATTGTCCGTCCTGATCAAACACCGTTTGAGGACCAGAAGGACCACCTTCAATACCAACACATTGAACGTAGCGCAGACTGGGCAGCATGGCTTGCCAGCTGCCCCCTACTGCGTTGGCCTGACGCGTCTCCAGCGAGGGAGGCGTCGGTGAAAAACGTGACGTGTGACAGCCTACTGCCCATAGGGACCCCCCTGGTGAGGACCCCAGGCCCTCCCCAGGGGGCGAGGTCCCCCAGTACTGACACGGGAACCTTAGCCGCTTCCACTTGCCTCTCACCGGGTCTATTTCCATACTTGGAAAAAAACCACCTCCGTAACCTCCTCCTGGGGTGAAGAAGAGGCCAAGAGGGACCACGGAACGAGCAGATGCCATCATACCGAGCAGGCGTATCACGGACAGCGCCGTAACCGTCCTAGGACGGAACCTCCAGAGCGTGTCGATAACACGCTCTGAGAGGGATGCCCATAGCACTCCACCCGTTGACTGGGAAGAGGAGTACTCTACTTCCAGTCTACAGCAAACCCCAGGCTGGTAGGAATTCCACCACCAGCCTGGTATGAGACCTGACGATCCACCTTGACCGCCAAGGACCAGAACGACCAGGCCCCCACCTGACAGTGTTCAACAGGTAGGAGATGATCCAAAAAATGCTGAACCTTCCCATGGGACAGGTCCAACATGAGTCTGACACCCCCCCTCCCGATTTCTCGGGCACCAGAGAATACCGGGAGGAAAACGCCACGACGATGGCTTGCTTTGTCCACAGAGATTGGATCTCGTTGACCAGAGCTGTCACTGCTGGTGACCCTGACAATAGGGTCTGTACCAAACCTGAACGCCTCAGCGCTCTCTCCATCCACTTCGACATATGGCACTGCTGAAGCCATATGTGATGCCGCCATTCGGCGCTGGTCCGCAAGGAACTGTAGATAGGCGGCCCGGTCCCTCCCGCTGTGCGTAGCCAACTCTGAACCCGCCACCGTGCGGGCAGGGCATTCCGTGGAATCGGGACAACGGTCCCTGATACAACCCACGAGGCAATCGCACCCAAGGGGGGACCCCGACAGAAAGGGCCGGTTTGATACGGGGAAGCTGACATCAAACTATGTGACAAAAGCTCCCCCACTGAACACCCCTCCAGAACATGCTGAGGAGTTGTTCTGCAGCTGGACATGCAAGGTGTGAGGCCCCCATGGGTTCCTACACACCGTAGCCCTGCAGTGATATTACTACCACCCAAATCACGCGCGCCTGCGAGACCACTGCCAATCTTTCAGGAGTGGGAGGCACCAACGTGATACCCGGCCTGGCGAAGGCGAGGTCGGGGAAGCCTGCACTGTTTGCCTCAAAAAGGTCTCAAGCCCCCCTGCTGACAACACTTGTAGTTGACACACGTAACACCAGGCTCAACCAAACACAGCTTATGGTGTGGGAGCCGCTTGACAGCACAACATTCTCATGGACAGATCCAGGCTCAGCCATCAACTGGGTGTCAGCCCCTGTCCCCATGAGAAGCAAAACGTGGGGCCGCATGCGCTTCAACGAAGGCTCGCGGCCCGCAGCCAAAGGAAACAAATCAGAGCCCCTTTTCCGCTGGTGTTGGGGGAGGAAGTGATCGGAGAGCGGGCTGCTCACGGCAGGACGGCGACGGTTTCTCAGGCCGTGCTCATCCAATATGGCCGATCCCTCGGCCGCCAAGGCTGTCGGCCTTGTGGACACCTGTTGACTCAACGCCCAGGGTACCTCTGGCGGGGGAAACATGGCCGCCTGTCGAGGGCCTCGCCACAGCCGCTGGCGAGGCCATGCTCTCACCTCGGTGTGGGGCTTAGGTCCAATACCGCCCGCACTCCAGCGGAAGACCAAAGATCCTCTGCGGAGAGGGGAGCCCTAAGGAGGGAAAATTTCTTTTTAACTTCTCACCCCCTCAAAGGGAGACTAATCCAACCAAGATGTCTGTAAACAAGCGTTGACAGCATCCTAGCCCTCCCTGCAGTTATAGCTTGCGGCTAGGTCAAAGCTAATAACGTCAACAACCTCGCGCAATGTTTCAACGTCGGCTGGCCCTCATGGCCCCGCCACCAGACACCATTTTTGACAGAAAAAAAAACAGCAATGCGAACAAGGTTACTAATCGCTGCTAATTCTATACCGTGGCGGTACAGGCTTAACACAGCCCACCAGCCACCCGCTGGGCCGACCCACCTCATGGCGTCGGCCGGGCGGGGCACTGTTTCAACATGCCAGAGGCAAAGGACTGATGCCACCTGCTTCATAAACACTGAGCACCAGCGGTGGTTGCAACCAGCAACCTCCACTGTGGTGTGCATCCATGAAGGGGTTAATGAATAAATGAACTAAAAACACCACCAATACACTGTAGAATGGGCTAGCCCATACACACAGCATATAGCATAGCGTTAGCCGCGCGCTCCAGGGTAACGGGGAAAACAACAACGTTTTTACCCAGATATCCTGCCCCTTGCGCCAATACACAACTCGGTTGTCTCACAGGACAACAAGCAGTATTATTAACACCAGCGTTAATGCCTGATGGCACAGATCCTACCTGAGTGAGAGTTAGCTCGATAGCTACACATCGCACGTCATCCCTCGAAGTGCTGCCAAGACGAGGAAACACCAGGATAGACCCGAAGCGGAGATGCATCGAAATGCATCCATCTGCAGGGCCGCAGAACCCATATGAGCGCTGTTGGAAACATGCCGAAGATTCCAGGGGCTGGAAAATCTCCGGCATTGTTCAATTTCTCTTTACACTTCATACTCGCTATCACTAGTTACACAGGGTGCAAAGCAGCCGCCATGATGGAAAACGAAAAAGAGGAAGGGTGAGTGGTGACCACGCCCGGTGTCTTATAGTAAGTCACTGGGGCGGGGCCTGGTCAAGTGCAAGGGTGTTTAATTTTTCGTTATGTAGTACAGTAGGTACTAGGATATGAGGTATATCTCGGTATGGCATAAGAGCGGGACGCGATGCCAGTACGAGTATATAACATTGGCAACCGGTGGGCTGCGCCAGATGTGGCAGATCTGGCATCAGCTCACACACCTACTTAACATTATCATCTGCCATTTATATTTGTTATGTTCTTTGTCTATGTTGTCATTGTTGTTTCCATTGTGTTAGTTTTGTGTTCCCCTGTCTGTGTTTTGTAAATATGTTTTAGTCTCGTTTGTCTCAGTTTGTACAATTGTTATTGTTCCCCCTGTGTGCTCTTGTAGTATATTCCTACAGAATCCTACAATAATCTAAGGTTATTGTAGTACAGTACAATGGGATTGCTTATCTGGAAGGAGGAGAAAGGGGATCATACGTGATAGAATTGTTGATCTCCTCATCTGACTCAAGCAGATGAAGAATAAACGTGTACGCCAGACAAACCAGAACTATAGTTCAACTCAACATTTATTTGAGCCAGGGCCAAGAGTGAATAAAAGGTTGCCTTTCACATACAAGGATTTATCAGAAAACATTAACATGGCTGCTGTGTACAGGAATCAACAAGGTTTGCATCTCAAACCCCAACATGTACATAAAACAGTCACTCGTTAACATAATTTGAACATAGAGAATTTACTGTACACATTACACATGAGTAAATCTGGTTTACAGATCAGGGATCTGTACATTACTCTAATCTAAACAACCATTGGTGTTTCCCATGATTTACTCACGTAAAATGCAATCAGCTCACAGTAGTCTCTGGGTGGGGAGCGGTGGAGCCGCAGACCTGGGTTGGGGTGGTCTGGGCTCCTGAATAACACTATGTTGGCCCTTATATACTATAATTTCTGGCCAATAATAGCACATTTTACTAATATAGTTGGTCCAATCCGGCGTCTTCTCTGGGGGTTGGTTCTAGTTCCCGGGTGGGGTGGGGTGATGTCGTCTTCCCTAAGTGATCAGAAGGGGGGTCTTGATGGCCCCCGTCATGGTCTTCCTTGATGTTGTCTTTCTTCCCTCAGTGATCAGAAGGGGGGTCTTTATGGCCCCCCCTCCTTGGTGTGGCCACTTGAGTACAGAGGCCTGTTTCAATAAACCTTTTACCAACTGTATCTCCCGTGTATATGAATTTACACATTTCTAATATTATGGTTTACTCTTTTGATACTAAACAGTTGATTAATAGATAACTTTGTTTGTGACTTAGTGTCCATGACTAATCATCTCTTCAACAAGTCTAAACTGGTCTGCCCTGTGTTCAACCCAGCTGTCTCTGCTTCTACATTTACATACAGTCAGTTCGAGAAGGTGTTGTTTGTTCTCTAATTTAGTCATTGCTTGAGTGGGGGTTGAAATAACTGTTGCTGCTGTTATCTGATGAAACTGTCTCAACTGACAGTTGAGACTGTTTAGCCACTGAGTCCACTCTGCTATTTGAAAGGTACATCTGGCTTTACATTATGGTTCTCTAATTTATTCACACATATTAATTATGAAATTCAAGCTCAATATTTACCACACTCTGTATTCTGTTAGTTCTGTCTACCACACCTGTGTCCTGTTAGTAATTACCCTCTGTGTCTAATTAGTGTTTGTATTTAAGTGTTCTGGGCCAGCATGCACTTGCTGGTTCATTGTTAAATGTTACCTGTGTTTGTCAGTCGTGTATTGTATCCTGTCTTGTGAAAGTAAACACTGTATCGTCACCACGTCGACTCCTGTCTCATCTCTCATCGTATTCACTCTGCTACCTGGGTTCACCATGCCGAAGAAGCACACTCGTAACAATTTTCATGATTATACCTCCAACAATTGCTCCCTGTCCTCTCCATAATATATTTATTTACGTATTGTATCTGCAAAAGTGTTTAAAGTGTTAAAGTGAATGTTAAAGGTGAGTGTTTGTTTAAAGTGAGTGTGTGCGTGAGGATGTGTGTGCAATGAATATATATGGGGTAGTGTTGCATAGAGTCATTTGTCAGGATGGAGGTAGGTGAGTTCCAGTTGTGGTATGCAATCAAGGCGACGGAGAAGGTGTATTCTTAAGTAGGTTCAGTTTAATAGTAAAGAACACAAAGAGTAATACTAGGATACATTCGCCGAGTGGCAAGATAGATAGAGGGAATTATATGAAGCTTAATGGGGTCCAGAAACCGGAACCGCCCACGTTATCTCTGAACGTTATTATGAAGACCTGACGAAGAGCAAACAAGGAGAGAAGGGTTAAATAGAGACCACATTCCGACATACCACACACACCCCCGTGACAGCCAATCAGGAGACCCATACACTAAGTGACAGGAGAGACAAGTGACAGGAGCCAAGTGACAGGTGTCAGAATGGTGGGTGGTTCTCAGACAGCAGTCAGCGAACCAGAACGTAACAGTCATTGAGCATCCTGATGGCCTGGGGATAGAAGCACCTTTTGAGTCTCTCTGTACTGGCCATGAGACTCCGGTAGCGCTTGCCTGACCGCAGCAGTGCAAAGAGGCAGTTGTTTGGGTGGTCTTTGACTATTCTCTTAGCAGTTGGGGCAAGTGCTCTCACCACTACACTACAGTACCCACATATTAATACTATGATTACAGTTAAAGTTACTCTTAACATTCACTTAACGGTTATGGTTAAGATATAAAGTGGATGATGTCATTGATTCAGAAGTTTACTGCCACTATGGCTTCTCATCAATTTTATTAGTAGGTTAATGCCGATACGTTTTCTTCAAAATTATTTAATCAACTTCACAGTTGACGAAGGAATGTTTACTCAGCTAACAGGCCTACTAACGTTACTGTTTTCACTTGTAATTTTCTCATCAAGAGTGAATGACTAACGTGATATCAGATACAAAACAGGACTCCAAGTGCGTTCATGTGCTGCAGAATTTCAAGTTGAATGGGATTTATAAAGAGTATTTGCGTATTTGTAGGCGTGTGCACGGTTTTATAGATCTGAATATTTCTTGGCACATGCCATTTCCAACTTTTGAGCACTAAAGTTGTGTTCTAGTGTGGATTCTTCACACATTTGTATAAATGAGACCCCAGGTCACCCACCAGGCTTGGGCTTGAAAGCCAGGGTGGCAGAACAGAGCAGAGCAGAGCAGAACAGAACAGAACAGAACAGAACAGAACAGAACAGAACAGAACAGAACAGAGCAGAGCAGAACAGAACAGAACAGAGCAGAGCAGAACAGAGCAGAACAGACAGAACAGAGCAGAGCAGAACAGAGCAGAACAGAACAGAACAGAGCAGTACAGAACAGAACAGAGCAGAACAGAACAGAACAGAACAGAGCAGAGAAGAACAGAGCAGAACAGAGCAGAACAGACAGAGCAGAACAGAGCAGAACAACAGAGCAGAACAACAGAGCAGAAC
>NC_140175.1:69035892-69165892 GCF_963971535.1 Notolepis coatsorum
TTGTAATGAACCAAATGAGAATATCAATACAAATTTTTTTTTTATCTTTGACTGTGAATAACACCATGCTAACACCATGCTAAAATTGACCAGACCTGAAAATGAATAAATGGAAGATGATTAAACAGAAGGTTTTGTAGATACAGTACTGAATTCTGCCATCCGGACACATGCAATTTGAAATATGATTATAGAATATAGAATATCAGGCCTAATGGTTATGCGATTAAAATGCAATTAATTCGATTAATTAATTACAAATCCTGTAATTAATTAGATACATTTTTTTAATCGCCTGACAGCACTAATATATATATAATATATATTCTCGTTCATCGCTGTGGATTTCATTGGAGAGTAGATTTTGCAACTAACTAATAGAATATGTTCTCCTCCTCCCTCTCCTCCCCTCCGCTCCTGCAGGCTCCTCCTACTTCTTCAAAGGGAAGGAGTACTGGCGTGTGGTGGGGAGCGACATGGAGGCGGACGCCGGCTTCCCCAAGGCCATCGGCAGAGACTGGCTGCTGTGCACCGAGATGCTCTCCGACTCCCCCGCCACAGAGCCCAACGGCACGGAGACACGGGTCAACGGGCAGCACCGGCCGGACCACGCCGAGAACGGCTACGAGGTCTGCTCCTGTACCTCGGACTCTGCCCTGCCCCTCGGGCCCCTGCGGTCCCCCTTCTGCCTCCTCCGGCTCCTGGCCATTCTCTGGACGCTCTCATTGGCCCTCCCCTCTGCACCGCTATGATGTCAAAGTGGGGGTTAGAGGGCCCGGAGCCGAACAACCAGGAAGTATGACCCAGCCCCAGAGAGAGAGAGAGAGAGAGAGAGAGAGAGAGAGAGAGAGAGAGAGAGAGAGAGAGAGAGAGAGAGAGAGAGAGAGAGAGAGAGAGAGAGAGATAAAGACTCTACTGGTGGAGGGCTGGGGTCACACTCAGTGAGAAAGACACCTTTAAGCAGCTTTTGTTCTTGTGCTTACAGTCTCAGTTGGCATCATTTGTCACAATTTTTTTTGCTGTTATTTATTTGAGAAAATTCCATTTAATTGGATCCGAACACTGTTGAATGATCAGTGTTCGGAGGAAAAGGGAATGGAATTGGACTAACAATGTGTTTCTGGACACGCCAAGGGAACATTACCAATAGTGGTCTCATGAAAGTCCTTTTCAATATTTCACAGTATTGTTTAATTTTCTCTTGTCGAGAAATGGGGGTATGACTGGAAATACATTAGGCTGTTTGGCGACGGGACGTGTTCAGGGGTGGAACGCTCAGGGTTTTGGGGCACTAGCCCAGCATGTTGATTTGGCTGCCATCCTCCAAAACCAAACCAAGGTCAAATTCCCTTTTGTATCACCGCACAGCCAGGCTGGTGGAAGTCCGTTCCAATAAGACATTTAGGTCCACTTCCACTAGCCCAGATTCAAATGCAGGTGAGTGAGCATGATTTTAGCCCCACCTGAAAACGAAAGGACCACAATGGAAATAAGCCTTAGGAGCTCGATTGTGTTTTTATCCTTTTTGATTATAAAATTATTTTGTATTTGGGGGGCCTCTCTGGCTTGTATTTTATAGGTCAATAAAGAATTTCAATCAATCAAGCTAGAATTGGGGCTAGTAAAGATTTCCATCCCTGGATATGTTTTTAGAAATGGACAGGAAATATATTGATAATAATTATTTTTGTTTCATGTATGACGAGCTTAGCTGTGACTCAGTGTACCGGTACCGTAGGGAGGTGAACGGCACCTTGGCACCAACGCATGCCCTGTCGCCTTTTCTCCTGCTATCACGACAAGTGCTTTAAGAATCCAAGAATTCACACTAATACACACACACACACACACACACACACATACAGTACACACATACATACACACATACACGCTTATTCTGTGTGTGTTTATAAGGTCTGATCAAGCTGAAACACTTTGTAATGTCTGGAATTGACTGGACTGAACTTGACTTCTCAAGGACAGCTTGCTCACTGAGACCCCAGTGTCAGGGCTACGATGGACGGACGGACGGAAGGATAGAAGGACAAGCCAACTCTCACTCTTTCACAGATAATTCTCCTCCCTCAACTGCACCTGTGTCTCTGACCATGTGATCAAACCGCGGGCAACTCTGGTCCCCGGAAGCCTGTTCATTTCCTAAATGAGACGAGTCTGCTGATGTTCGCTTCTTCCCTTCCTCTTTCTCTGCAGGGAAAAGTTGGTTCACAGCTAAACCTTTAGGTGATGTCAGGCAGCCAATCATGTACTAGCCTTGGCATTATGTCCCTCTTATTAATGTCACTACAGCTAGCGGATATAGCGAGTTGTACTAAATTCAAAGTGATGAGATTCCATTAATTGTGGAGTGCGGCAATGAGGAGCGGGGAGGGATTGTACAGCTAGAACTACGAGAAGAGGACGAGTCACAGCCCCAACATTCTCACAGACGTTATTCATGCCACTTCTTACAGTGTGATTTGTCTCCCAGTGTTAACAAGGGAAGCCATTTAAAAATGTTCCTATGACACTGACCTGTCCTCTTCGTCTGATATAGGCGGAAGGTGGCCACGGCGACCAAAAAATCCGGTATGTTCATAGCAAACCTCCGGAAAGCCAATCAGAGAGCTCTCACTGTGACGTGCTTTGGTAACCAGTACCTCAGACGAAGAACCATATAAGTCTGTTTTCGATTTTCAGAGGAACAATGTTTTCAAACTTTATTATCTAAAGATGGTAAGTTAGAGTGTTGCGTTCATCCATAGGGTTAAAGACAGTAGAGGTTGAGTAGTTTCTTTGTAATTCATCACTTTCACACACAAGTGATTTAGATTAACTGCACAACTTCAAAATGGACTTATATGGTTCTCCAGGGCAAGGGTTCAATAAAAAAAAGGAAATCCCACCTGACTGACACGCAAATGAAGACAATGGCCACCACTGTTCATCGCTGTTAGTGAACATTTAGCATTAGCTCACATCATCGCAGTCTGCATGTGCAGAGTGAGTCAGCATTCATTTCCAGCTCAGAAACACAACCTGTCCATCAGAGAATGAGAGGAAGAAAGGCAGAGCAGATGGTGCTGGTAGAGAGTTAGGGAGGTGCATCATTATGTAGAACAGATGGTGCTGGTAGAGAGTTAGGGAGGTGCATCATTATGTAGAACAGATGGTGCTGGTAGAGAGTTAGGGAGGTGCATCATTATGTAGAACAGGTGGTGCTGGTAGAGAGTTAGGGAGGTGCATCATTATGTAGAACAGATGGTGCTGGTAGAGAGTTGGGGAGGTGCATCATTATGTAGAACAGATGGTGCTGGTAGAGAGTTAGGGAGGTGCATCATTATGTAGAACAGATGGTGCCGGTAGAGAGTTGGGGAGGTGCATCATTATGTAGAACAGATGGTGCCGGTAGAGAGTTAGGGAGGTGCATCATTATGTAGAACAGATGGTGCTGGTAGAGAGTTAGGGAGGTGCATCATTATGTAGAACAGATGGTGCTGGTAGAGAGTTAGGGAGGTGCATCATTATGTAGAACAGGTGGTGCTGGTAGAGAGTTAGGGAGGTGCATCATTATGTAGAACAGATGGTGCTGGTAGAGAGTTGGGGAGGTGCATCATTATGTAGAACAGATGGTGCCGGTAGAGAGTTGGGGAGGTGCATCATTATGTAGAACAGATGGTGCTGGTAGAGAGTTAGGGAGGTGCATCATTATGTAGAACAGATGGTGCCGGTAGAGAGTTGGGGAGGTGCATCATTATGTAGAACAGATGGTGCTGGTAGAGAGTTGGGGAGGTGCATCATTATGTAGAACAGATGGTGCTGGTAGAGAGTTGGGGAGGTGCATCATTATGTAGAACAGATGGTGCTGGTAGAGAGTTAGGGAGGTGCATCATTATGTAGAACAGATGGTGCCGGTAGAGAGTTGGGGAGGTGCATCATTATGTAGAACAGATGGTGCTGGTAGAGAGTTGGGGAGGTGCATCATTATGTAGAACAGATGGTGCTGGTAGAGAGTTAGGGAGGTGCATCATTATGTAGAACAGATGGTGCCGGTAGAGAGTTGGGGAGGTGCATCATTATGTAGAACAGATGGTGCTGGTAGAGAGTTGGGGAGGTGCATCATTATGTAGAACAGATGGTGCTGGTAGAGAGTTAGGGAGGTGCATCATTATGTAGAACAGATGGTGCCGGTAGAGAGTTAGGGAGGTGCATCATTATGTAGAACAGATGGTGCTGGTAGAGAGTTGGGGAGGTGCATCATTATGTAGAACAGATGGTGCTGGTAGAGAGTTGGGGAGGTGCATCATTATGTAGAACAGATGGTGCCGGTAGAGAGTTGGGGAGGTGCATCATTATGTAGAACAGATGGTGCTGGTAGAGAGTTAGGGAGGTGCATCATTATGTAGAACAGATGGTGCTGGTAGAGAGTTGGGGAGGTGCATCATTATGTAGAACAGATGGTGCTGGTAGAGAGTTGGGGAGGTGCATCATTATGTAGAACAGATGGTGCCGGTAGAGAGTTAGGGAGGTGCATCATTATGTAGAACAGATGGTGCTGGTAGAGAGTTAGGGAGGTGCATCATTATGTAGAACAGATGGTGCTGGTAGAGAGTTGGGGAGGTGCATCATTATGTAGAACAGATGGTGCTGGTAGAGAGTTAGGGAGGTGCATCATTATGTAGAACAGATGGTGCTGGTAGAGAGTTGGGGAGGTGCATCATTATGTAGAACAGATGGTGCTGGTAGAGAGTTGGGGAGGTGCATCATTATGTAGAACAGATGGTGCTGGTAGAGAGTTAGGGAGGTGCATCATTATGTAGAACAGATGGTGCTGGTAGAGAGTTAGGGAGGTGCATCATTATGTAGAACAGATGGTGCTGGTAGAGAGTTGGGGAGGTGCATCATTATGTAGAACAGATGGTGCTGGTAGAGAGTTGGGGAGGTGCATCATTATGTAGAACAGATGGTGCTGGTAGAGAGTTGGGGAGGTGCATCATTATGTAGAACAGATGGTGCTGGTAGAGAGTTGGGGAGGTGCATCCGATGTACTTTGATGTAACAGTAGGCTTTCCAGACGTTGAGATGACGTCACCTTCTATTAGAAGTCATGATGATGCCTGTGTTATTACAATACACCAGTAATACTTTACACAACGCATACCTCTAGCAGACATTGCAATGATATTCATAGTAACTTAAAGGGAAACTTCTCCAAAAAAACAATGCTGATTTATTTTGCACATAATCTCGCACACATCCAAGAACTCTAAACCGCTTTGTACACATTTGTTTAGTTTGACAGTTATTGAGAGTAAAATAGTTTTAATATGACCAGCAGTGATGGCATCGGGGACATGGAATCCTTGTGTTAACAGCTCCATGAAATTATGTAGATGAACAAATAGCAATGCCTTGTCTTATATGGACTGCTGCCTTATTGTTTCATTGAGCTGTAATTAACACAACACAAGCATTGTTATTTTGGTTCCCCTTTAGGTTTAAGTGTGGTTATTAATGTACACAATTGCTTATAGTGCCATATCTTCATATCCAAACTAATTTACAACTGTGATGAGGTGGCAACAGGGTTGATGTACAACATGACAATAGCCCCGAACCCCAAATTAACTCATGCATGAGTTGAAATAGCTCAACTTCGCTATTCGAATTGGATCCTCTTCAGGTGGCAGACCACGGTATTCTGTGATCACGTGGAGCTGGTTCGAGGCGGGTCAGAGGACAAACACGTATGTGCCTGACAACAGTGTTGGGGGAACTACTCTAAAACTGTAGTTCACCAAACGACTGTGTTATAATGAGAGAAGTTATATTATATCTTAATTACTCTCAAATGTATCAAACTAACACCACTTTGTAAAAGTAGTTCAAACACATTGAAACTATGTTGCAAAAAAAAACATGCATCAAAATCTGAGTAGAATCTCATAACCTTCTAAATCTAATTCTAACAGCTGATACAGAGGAATGTGTTGGGTGTGTTTCACTCACTTGGACAGCTGTAATTAACTACTGACCAATGGGCAGGATATTATTTGCTTCACAAGGGGACATAACATGTCATAAGTCTGTCTTAAGAAATTCTCATTGCTTAAATCAGTGGTTTTCAAACTTTTTTCAGGGGACCCACATTTTTCGGGATAAATGACTGTTCAGGCTAAATGATCCCGTTTTTAGACTGCTAAACTATTAGCCTACACTGTTTTAGTCAACATTATTATTTTTCAATGGATATGAGAGGGCTTTGGCAACATATGATGCTTCCAGAGAATAATTTGGGGACCCATCTTAATGTAATCTTCCTCATAAAAGACTCACATGTGGGTCCCGGTCCACACTTTGAAAAACACTGGCTTAAATCATAGCACTGTAATACATTATATTCCACTGTGTTTGTATGCCTTAAGTAAAGTGTTACCAACACATCATTTTGAAGGGTGTAACATAACATTCCCTCCGGACACCGTCCGTCTGTCCTTCCGTGTCCCCTCCGACGGATGGTACAGACAAAAGACAACGGACAACAGATGGACAAGTGGATAGACAGAGTGCGGACTGTCTATCCACTAACGGAGGTCTGAGCGCCTATAGAGGGCCCCTCTCCGCGGAGCGGGCGTTCACACGACACGGCAATTGGGGTTTTATTCTTACTGTTAAGCTATATTTACATATGATATAAATCTATATATACAGATATATTTGAGGTGATAGAGTTCTATGGCCATTGCAAAAAAAAAACTAAAAGAAAAAAAACAACAACAAAGAACTGTACATTTCAAGCCGTCTTTTAAGGTGAAATATTTTTGTATGAAAATAAAGAGGCAGTTACGGAGTGTTGGATGTGTTGTAATGATTTCGTGTCACTGGGTGGAAGGCTGAGAGAGGAGGCACCGTGCAACACCATGCGGCACCAGGCAACACTATGCAACACTAGGCAGCACCAGGCAGCACCATGCAACACCATGCGACACCATGCGGCACCGTGCAACACCATGCGGCACCAGGCAACACTATGCAACACTAGGCAGCACCAGGCAGCACCATGCAACACCATGCAGCACCGTCAGAGTCAGAGATTTGATTTGCCATGTATGGACGAATCCACATTGGAATACAGGTACAGAGCAAACACTCTGGGCTAGATCCACAAAGAATGGATTGCACGGAGCAAGTTGCACCCTTACTTACAATTCATTATGAATTGAAAATGGGGGACCCTGATGTAAACAAGACGAAAGTCTTTCTCTGGTCTGCATCCCCTTAACAATTGTGTGTATGTTCATTCAATCAATCACAGTGCAGATTGATTGATTGAATGAAAGTTTTATTAACAGATTGCAGAATGGGTACAATACAGTAAGGCTCAATACACACAATTGTTCGTCTTGTTTACATCAGGGTCCCCCATTTTCAATTCATAATGAATTGTAAGTAAGGGTGCAACTTGCTCCGTGCAATCCATTCTTTGTGGATCTAGCCCACAGGTGTCTATAACTAATCCAATACAGGAGCAGAGTAGAAACAGTACAGCATTTTTTTTAAACACAGACAGTATAAAAGGACAAATGCTAAGGTTGATATCAATATCCCCTGAAGTGCATATCATAGTAAAGTGCATAATGCATAGAGGCACAATTTACAGTAGAAGTGCATATAATGAAAGTGTGTGAGGCACAGACACACAGAAACAACACTTCCACAACCTGACTAATAACACACCAAAATAAAATAGGATAATATACAAATCTAGCCTTTGGAGTTATTCAGGCTGCGCATAGCACTGGGGAAGAAACTCTTAGTAAACCGAGAGGTAGAGCATGTGATGGAGCGGTAGCGTCTGCCCGACGGAGGGGTCGTTGATAATGCCAGAGGCACGGGAAAGCAGCCTGGCACCATAGATCTCTTCTAGAGCTGGCAGGCTAACCTTGATTGTCTTGCGTGCGAGACGCACAATTCTGTTCAGAGATTTCTTCTCCTGGTCTGTAATTTTACCAAACCATATAGTACAGGAGGAAGTAAGAACGCTCTCAATCACACAGCGATAGAAGTTGTGTAGAATCACCCTGTTATTAGTGAACTCTTTCAGTTTCCTAAGAAATAAAAGACGTTGCTGGGACTTTTTAACAATGGTTCTGGTATTGGAGTGCCAGCTCAGGTCATTTGAAATAGTGACCCCAAGAAATGTTTAACTGCTCACCATCTCCACCTCTGAGCCATTTATGGTAATGGAGAGATGGGATACCTTGCTACATCTAAAATCGATGACTAGCTCCTTCATTTTGGAAGCATTCAGGGTGAGGTTATGGGTCTCACTCCACCTCTGATCTGTAAAATGACTCGTCATTTGAGTTTATACGCGCAATAACAGTGTACTTTACTATCAGATTGTTATCATAGGAAGCAGTACAGTCATGAGTGCAGAGAGAAAACAGTAAAGGGCTGAGAATGCAGCCTTGTGGCGAACCAGTACTTAAAACTATTTCATCAGACATATTGTTTCCATTCCTGACTCTTTGAGGTCTCAAAATTAAAAAGCTAAGAATCCATTCACAGACAGCGTCACATAGACCCAGACACTGAAGTTTGTGGATCAGATTAGATAATAAGCGTATTAAAAGCAGAGCTATAATCGATAAAAAGCATTCTAACATAGGAGTTTTTCTTATCTAAGTGTTCATACACAGGATTAAGAGCTAAGGAAATAGCATCATCTACTGATCTATTTTTCTTGTAGGCGAACTGCCAGGGACAAAGACAGGTAGGAATATAATTCAGCACTAGCCGCTCTAAACATTTCATTAAAACTGAGGTTAGAGCAATAGGTCTGTAATCATTAAGACAAGTCACAGGTGATTTCTTAGGAACCGGAATGATAGTAGATCCCTTGAAGCTCCTTGGAACAAGGCGGCGCTCCAGTGACATATTGAAAAGGTCTGTGAGCACAGGGGCAAGCTGCTCAGATCAGAGTCTGATGGCTCTGGAAGGAATGCCGTCCGGGCCAGTGGCTTTCCTAGCCAGCCTTAGTACTGGACAGGACCTTGTTCTGTGACAGCCAGCCCAGACAAGTCACTGGAGTTGGAAGGAATAAAAACAGGACGCTCTGTGTTACTTTCATCAAATCTGTAGTAAAAGTTATTCAGTCTACCGGGGAGCGAGTGATCACCTCCAGCGGAGGCGAGGCCCCTGGGCTTGTAGGAAGTGATAGTGTTCAGTCCCTGCCACATCCGACGGGGTCACTGCCAGTAAAATGTCCTTCAATCCGTTTTCCATAGGAGCGCTTGGCGGCTCTTATTGACCGTTCCAGCGAGTATCTAGCCAGTTTATAACTGGTTGCATCCCCAGATTTAAAAGCAGTTGCTTGTTCAGTAAGTTTGAGTCTAACATCAGAGTTAAGCCATGGTTTTTGGTTTGAGTATTGCAACCTTGCAGGGAATGCACAAGTCAATACAAAAGTTGATATATCCAATGACAGCATCACAGTATTGGTCAAGGTCCTCACATTTAAAGACAGACCAGTCGGTGGCGTCGAGACACCCTTGTAAAAGTGTTTCAGCATCTTTAGTCCAGCATTGAGTAGAGCGTACCGTCGGTTTGATTTGTCTATTTTTCTGAGTATATGACGGTAGAAGAAGAATCAGCAGCCTGATGAGGCTTAAAATATGTAAATAAAGTACTAATCGACCACAGAAAGGTACATAATGTACGTTCCGTTATAGCATAAGTAATGTATCGATGTATCGAACATAATGTAACATTTATGTGTTATAAATAAGTGCATATATTGCATATTCAAAACATTTTAACTTTTTATATTTTCCAGAAAACATTTTACTGTAAGTAAAAATGCTCCCAACAACGACAGCAACCTGCTAGCTTAATTATTGGCAATATTATGTTTAAATTGAATGAGTTGACAGGGATCTGTCTGTTTCTCTTTCAGCAGAAATATTATTTTCTGTGTTGTGATTTTGTTAACGCCTCAACACCTCATTAGAGCGTGAGAAAAATTCTCAACTTCAATTAGAAGCTGCTGTCGCCTGCCATTGAAAGTGAATGATTTCCTGTTGCTTTGTAGCCTGTAGTGTGAACACACAGAATGTGTCCCATGCCTTGCAAGTCAAATGGTTTCACACAATTTATTCCACAGCTTTTTTAGCATGGGGATAGCATACAAAAAGAGTGTGGCCTTGCACTTCAAATTGATTGGTCTATACAATATCCCTTGAAATCAAACAACTTAACTTAGTAACTGCCTGTCAATCAAAGGAGGTTGGACTGATTACGACTTTGCCAAACCCAAAAGTGAAACTTAACAGGAATTCATTCAAACCTTTATTTATTCTCGAGAAGGACAATTGAGGTCACCCTCATTTTCAATGTCGTCGAGACTTACAGACATAAATAACAATAACTCTATCTATATAGCACCTTTCACACATGGACCGCAGCCCAAAGTGCCCCACAGCAAATAGCATAAAATGAATTTCATTTACAGGCATAACATTTGTATACAGTTGACAGAATAAAAACAATGCATAAAGTGCAGACATAAGAATGTGATAATTAACTAAAGCCAGACGCAAACAGCCAGAGACGATGTGGAATCAGAGAAAACCCAAATGACGGGTATATTTAATTAAGAAAAGAATAATATGGTAACCAGGTCTTCTCGGCAGTCCAGGGAGTGAACGAGTCTCAGGGTAGTCAGACAAGCAGAGGGTCATAGCCGGGAGTGGGTACTCATACAATCCGGGGGGTAGACGAGATGCAGGGTAGTCAGACGAGCGGAGGGAGGTCGTAGTCAGGGACGGGTTCTCAAAAATGGTCCAGGGAATAAGCGAGTTGCAGGGTAGTCAGACAAGCGGGGGGGGGGGGGGGGGGGGGCGGAGGTCGTACCTTGACCTCGCCACCACAAGGAAACCAGCGAACCCCATGCCCAAACTCCACGGAGGAATGACAGGTGACGCGCCCCAGGACCTGCAGCCGCGCCAAAGGAGCCACGCAGCAAGGCAGCGACTCCAAACACTCAAGCAGACAGACACAACAGCGGTCAAATGAGAAGACATGCAGCACCACGGACGACACCAGGACCCCCACATGCACCCCAGTCCCCAGATGAATGGGATGTAAACATTGCTCAGATCAGGGGTCACCAACCTTGTTGAACCTGAGAGCTACTTCATGGTACTGAGTCATACGAAGGGCTACCAGTTTGATACAACAACAATAACAAATTTGCTCAGTTTGATATATTGTTATCAATGATAAATGATACTCATCTTTGTGAAGACACTGATCACGTTAATGATTTCTCACTATAATTATCAACAATGACTGAACAAGGTGAGAAACAGATAATATCAATATTCAAAACTTTATACACCCAGGCTTGCCACAGGTGACTCATGTGGTCCTTGGGGGCTACCCCTGCTCTAGATGGCTCAGGATAATTTATTGCTTTCCAAAGCAGGTCAGAGAAAGATGGAGAAATTCAATGGCCTTACAGTACAACCAGGACGGGTGCTTTAAACATGGGAGTAGGGCATTTGACAGATCTGCCGAGGTTGTGGTGCGGAGATATTCTAGACTTAAAACAAAATGGTAAATGGACTGCATTTATATAACGTTTTTATCCAAAGTGATTTACAATGTATTCCATTCACTCACACACCGAAGGGGAGGTGACTATGCAAGGTGCCAACCTGCTCATTGAGAGGAGTGAGGGAGTAAAGTGTTTTGCTCAAGGACTCTTCAACACACTGCCAGGAGGAGCCAGAATTGAACTGGGATTATTCAGATTACCAGACGACCACTCTACCTCCTGAGCCACAGTCGCCCCAGTAAAACAATTTAGAATGCTGAATGTGATCGGACCAAAGAGCTGATCAGCCATGTGAGACATTATTATTTATTTAGCAAACGCTTTTCCGGCACTTATTTATTACCTCAAGTGAGCATTAAACATTTCCATCCAGCTTTTCTAATTTAATATTTCACAATGCATACAAATAGATTTAAATAAAATGGAGTGAGAGAGAGAGAACGAGCAAGAGAGAGAATTTTGGCAGACTAATGTAAAAACATCCACAGTTGAGATACAGAAGGCAGCTCCGTGACCTAAACTATTTAATACTTTTAATAAACAACAACAATAATAATAGCCTAATAATAATATGACACTGTGGAACACTCTCCTGCAGGTCATTAGGACAGCACACTGTGGAACACTCTCCTGCAGGTCATTAGGACAGCACACTGTGGAACACTCTCCTGCAGGTCATTAGGACAGCACACTGTGGAACACTCTCCTGCAGGTCATTAGGACAGCACACTGTGGAACACTCTCCTGCAGGTCATTAGGACAGCACCCTGTGGAACACTCTCCTGCAGGTCATTAGGACAGCACACTGTGGAACACTCTCCTGCAGGTCATTAGGACAGCACACTGTGGAACACTCTCCTGCAGGTCATTAGGACAGCACACTGTGGAACACTCTCCTGCAGGTCATTAGGACAGCACACTGTGGAACACTCTCCTGCAGGTCATTAGGACAGCACACTGTGGAACACTCTCCTGCAGGTCATTAGGACAGCACCCTGTGGAACACTCTCCTGCAGGTCATTAGGACAGCACACTGTGGAACACTCTCCTGCAGGTCATTAGGACAGCACTCTGTGGAACACTCTCCTGCAGGTCATTAGGACAGCACACTGGAACACTCTCCTGCAGGTCATTAGGACAGCACCCTGTGGAACACTCTCCTGCAGGTCATTAGGACAGCACTCTGTGGAACACTCTCCTGCAGGTCATTAGGACAGCACCCTGTGGAACACTCTCCTGCAGGTCATTAGGACAGCACAAGTTCAAGTTCAAGTTCTTTAATAGTTGTCATACAGAAGTACAGAATACTTTCATACAAAATGCTTCTTACTGTTACGCTCCAGAGACTGTGCTAGACAAGATAGTATCAAATAACATAATAACATAATATAGCATGAATTTAGAAGAAGAAAAATGAGGTCACAGTGTTCGGTATAGACATATGTACAATGTTCTGAGTTACCATATAATATACAATACACAATACTATGCAGTGTACTAATGTACAGTACTATCTAGTGCAAAGCAGAAATGGGATGAGGTACAATTTTAGGTACAATTTACAGTAAGGTGTACGAATTGTAGTGCAATCCTTCATCCATAAATATAAAGTGTGGGGAGTGGGTGCTACAGTGTGTTTGTTTAAAGTGGGTGTGTGCTATAAAGTGTGTGGAGTGGGTGCTACAGTGTGTTTGTTTAAAGTGAGTGTGTGCGTGTGGATGTGTGTGCTATGTGCGTTTGGTGGTTGTTGTTGTGTAGTGTTCATTCATTGTTCGTTTAGCAGCCTGATAGCCTGGGGATAGAAGCTTCTTCTGAGTCTTTCTGTGCTCGCCTTGAGACTCCGGTATCGCTTGCCTGACCGCAGCAGTTCAAAGAGGCAGTTGTTCGGGTGACTGGAGTCTTTAATGATTCTCTTAGCCTTGCCCCTGCAACGCTTGTAGTAAATGTTCTGGAGGGTGGGGAGCCCCCCTCCAATTGTGCGTTCGGCTGAACGTGTCACTCTTTGTAGTCTGCTTCGGTCTTGTGCAGTGCTATTCCCAAACCAGGAGGTGATGTTGCCGGTCAAGATGCTCTCTATTGTACATGAGTAGAAGTTCTTAAGGATCTTCTGGCTGACTTGGAACTTCCTTAGGCGCCTGAGGAAGTAGAGGCGTTGTCGTGCCTTCTTCACAACACTGTCAATGTGTGTGGTCCATGTCAAGTCCTCGGATATGTAGGCTCCGAGGTACTTAAAGCTGTTGACTCTCTCAACCGGTGCCCCGTCGATGCTGAGGGGGCTGTAGTCCTTGACCCCCGACCTCCTGAAGTCCACAATCATCTCCTTTGTTTTGCTGACGTTCAGGGAGAGGCTGTTTTCCTGGCACCATCCCGCCAGGACCTTGACCTCTTCCAGGTAGGCCCTCTCGTCGTTGGCAGAGATCAGGCCCACCACCACTGTGTCGTCAGCAAATTTGATGATTGTATTGCTACTCCGCTGAGCCACACAGTCGTGTGTGTACAGGGAGTAGAGGAGGGGACTCAGAACACAGCCCTGGGGGGCCCCTATGTTGAGGGTGATGGATGAGGAGGTGCAGTTGCCTGCTCTCACCACCTGGGGTCTGCCAGTCAGGAAGTCCAAGACCCACTGGCAGAGGTCATAGCCCAAGCCCAGGTCCCTGAGCTTGGCTATGAGTATGGAGGGGACTATGGTATTGAATGCCGAGCTGTAGTCGATGAATAGCATTCTCACATAGTTCCCCTGCCTCTTGTCCAGGTGTGATGCTGCTGTGTGCAGCACATGGGCTATGGCGTCCTCCGTGGACCTGTTGGGGCGGTATGCAAATTGCAGGGGGTCCATGTTGATGGGGAGGGAGGAGCAGATGTAGCCCTTTACTAGCTTCTCAAAGCACTTCATGGCTATGGAGGTGAGAGCTACAGGGCGGTAGTCGTTGAGGCAAGCAGGCTTGGATTTTTTGGGTACAGGGATAATAGTGGACTTCTTCAGGCAGGTGGGGATGACAGCCTGTTCTAAGGACAGGTTAAATATGTCAGTGAATACTGGGGCCAGTTGGTCGGCACAGACTTTTAGGACGCGGCCGGGGATGCCGTCCGGACCTGCTGCCTTCCTGATATTCACTTTTTTAAAGGTCCGCCTCACCTCATGCTCTGTTACCCTGAACACTGCGCCTCCATCAGCAGCCGACCCCCCCCCCCCCCATTGCCGAGGCTTGTGAGCTGGTGTTGTTATTACCAGCATCAAACCTCGCATAGAAGGTATTGAGGTCATTTGCTAAGGAGATGTCACTGTTCAGTTTGAGGGAGGCGCCTTTGTAGTCTGTCATCGTTTTGAGCCCCTGCCACATAGCTCTAGAGTCAGCTTGTTCAAACTGGAGTTCAATTTTATCCCTGTAGCGCCGTTTGGCCTCTGACACTGTCCTCCTTACGTTGTATCGCGCCACCTTGTGGTCATTCATGTTGCCTGCCACTAGGCCGTCGTTGTATGCTTTGGTGCGCTCTCTCAGAGCTTCACGGACGGATTTGTCTACCCAGGGTTTTTGATTTGGGTAAACTTTCATTTTGGTAGTGGGGATTGTTTCTTTCACCCTAGTACAAACATAGTCCAGCACTGTTTCCGTGTAGACATTAATGTTATCTGTGTCGCGGAACACATTCCAGTCTGTGTAGTGAAACACTGACCGGATCGTCTCCTCTGACGTCAAATCCCATTTCTGCACCTCTCGCGAGACTACAGGAGTACTTTTAATTCTCTGTTTGTACTTTGGTGAAAGAAAGATGGACGCGTGATCTGATTTACCAAAGCCACTATCAGAATGAGCCTTGTAGCCACCTTTAAATTGCGTGTAACAGTGATCTAGGATGTTACCGCCTCTGGTGTTGCAAGTCACATGCTGATAGAAGTCAGGCAATACCTTTCTCAGATTGGCGCTATTGAAATCTCCCAGCACTAAAATGGCGGCGTTAACGTTCGCCACTTGTATTCTATTTACCTCGTCGTGGAGTCTGGAGAGCGCAACCTTGTTGCTGGCTTGCGGTGGAATATACACTCCGATCAGGACGATCGCCGTTAACTCCCTCGGGAGGAAGAAAGGACGACACTTGATGGTTATATATTCCAGTTCTGGGGAGCAGTGGTTGGATAATTCCTTCACGTTAGTTGGATCGCTCCAATTTTTGTTAAACATGAAGGCAATACCTCCTCCACGTTGTTTACCGGACTCTGCTGATGACCGATCCTTGCGATGGATAAAGAAGTGATCTGCTGGTTGAATTGCGTGGTCTGGTACCTCCGGTGTGAGCCATGTTTCGGTGAAGCAGAGGACGTTGCAGTCCCTAACGTCTCTTTGATATTGAATCCTTGCTCGGATGTCATCCAGTTTATTGTCAATTGATTGTACATTGGCTAGCAATATACTGGGCAGTGGTGTACGGTGGCGTCTGGATCTCAGCCTGTTACGGATCCCAGCCCTCTTTCCTCGTCGTCTGTGTCCTCTTTTCCTGGGATCTAGGAACAAAGGATCTGGTCCTAATCTCCGGAGAATTTCTTCAGGCCATTGATGCGGTTCGGAAAGCTGGTCCAGTGAGTAATCCAGTTGGTAAGTTTCCCGTAATCCAATGTCTATGAGTGACTGACGGTCATATACGTTAAATGCACCAACAGTTGGTACGAACAAAACTCTAAAAACTATAAATATTAACAAAAGTAAACACAGTCTCGACGGAGCGAACAGAAAGGCAGCCGGTCGGAGCAGCGCCATCTGTGGAACACTCTCCTGCAGGTCATTAGGACAGCACACTGTGGAACACTCTCCTGCAGGTCATTAGGACAGCACACTGTGGAACACTCTCCTGCAGGTCATTAGGACAGCACACTGTGGAACACTCTCCTGCAGGTCATTAGGACAGCACACTGTGGAACACTCTCCTGCAGGTCATTAGGACAGCACACTGTGGAACACTCTCCTGCAGGTCATTAGGACAGCACACTGTGGAACACTCTCCTGCAGGTCATTAGGACAGCACACTGTGGAACACTCTCCTGCAGGTCATTAGGACAGCACCCTGTGGAACACTCTCCTGCAGGTCATTAGGACAGCACCCTGTGGAACACTCTCCTGCAGGTCATTAGGACAGCACACTGTGGAACACTCTCCTGCAGGTCATTAGGACAGCACACTGTGGAACACTCTCCTGCAGGTCATTAGGACAGCACTCTGTGGAACACTCTCCTGCAGGTCATTAGGACAGCACACTGTGGAACACTCTCCTGCAGGTCATTAGGACAGCACACTGTGGAACACTCTCCTGCAGGTCATTAGGACAGCACACTGTGGAACACTCTCCTGCAGGTCATTAGGACAGCACACTGTGGAACATTCTCCTGCAGGTCATTAGGACAGCACACTGTGGAACACTCTCCTGCAGGTCATTAGGACAGCACACTCAGTTGGCACTGCTCAAAACGTACCTTTTTAAACTAGCTTTTAAATGAATTATTATCTTTATTTTATTGTCTTATTTTCTTTATTTCTATTATTTTTACTTAAATATTTTAGTATAATTTGTATCATTATTTTATGTCGTTTTTTTATTATTTTATTTGTTATTCATTAATGTCTTATTTTACTGTTATACATATTTTTTTTATTGTTTACTATCTAATTTAAAAAAAATATTATTATAACTATTTCTTTTTTCTGTCTTTATTATTTTATTTGTAATTATTTTTATTGTCTTATGTTATTGTCTTACTTTTCGTCTTATTTAGCTATTTTTACTATCTTATCTAGTTGTTTTATTCCAGTTTTTATCATTTTAATGTCTTTATTATTTAATTAATATATATATTTTTTTTAATGTATCCTTTTTTTTTTTTTTTTTTTGTAACACACTTTCTGTATGAATGGTGCTATATACATAAAGTTATTATTATTTTACATTTATTTTAATTTAAATTAAATTTATTTTATTTTAAGACTTTAAAGAATGTCAGCTAAATATATTATACTTTATGATTATATTACATTATATTATAATATATAACATTAAATTACATTATATTATATCATACATATTATTTATATTATTGTTCCAGAACACTGTGTCGGTCAATTATTTTGCAACAATGACCTCGTAGCTATACATTATCCCTTACTTATTTTACACATTCAATAATTCTGTACCCAATGGATACGTTATTCCATACAGACCATATCATTACAAAACACTAAACAGTATTTAGGGCACTTTTAAAGTATATTCCCTTTTTATCATGAAAACCCCCCCTGTACTCTACCACACTTGGTTCCTTCCCAATCTCCCCTCCAGAAAAGGCTTTGGCCTCTCCCAGTTCTGTTTGGGCAGCCAGAGATCCTACAAGGAACCAAGTGGGAGCACAGACAATGTCCGGAGGTCTAACCTCAAGCTCAGGGGGGGCCGTGCCTTTGCTGTCGCAGCCCCTGAACTGTGAAACAGCATCCCCACCTCCATTAGGCTTGCCCCCTCGATAGATGCCTTCAAATCTAGGCTCAAAACCCACTTCTACCTACTAGCCTTTCCCGTTCACTGACTCATGCCATTTTCCTATGTGTTTGCCTGTGTGCCCTCCCATAAAACGGAGTGTGATTATTGTCAATATGTATCTATGTGTATCTACCCTCTGTACAGCACTTTGGTTGACACGTGTCATGTTAAATGTGCTAAATAAATCTGATTGATTGATTGATTGATTTACAAACAATTTATATACACATAACAAGTTATGATTTAACAGAAGGTTTGTCTTCTGTGCCTGGGTTCTACCAGTACCTATATACAAAATAAACAATGCCAAAAAAAACTAAGCTAAATGTTTGGTAGCATGACCACATGTGGGGATGGGCTAAACCAAATAAGACTGTCAGGCAACCATTATAGGGCATGGGGTAGCCTCATGACAACTACTATGCACTCAACACTGCAGTACTCAAGTTTCAACACTCTGATGAACATTGTTACTCAGCTGAAAGATGTGTACCCTTCCTGCTGACTTGTTGTACAGAACTTGTAAGTCACATATGAACAGCAGGTGTAAATTTCTCTGTATCTAATTTGATTTATTTTTCGTTTTTTTCTCTTTTCCATGCATCTGAGGTTCGTGACGCAGGTTTTTTGTTTGTTTGTTTATTGGTAGCTATAGCATTATTATTGTTATTATTGTTATTATTATTACCGTTATTATTGTTATTATTATTCATGGTCATATTATCATTATTATTATTATTGTTATCATAGTTATGGTAATGATTATTATTATATTATTATTATATGGTATGAAGCTGTAAGGTGCACTTGAGCTGACCATTATGTTAAAATAAATATGAAGTTTGGAAGGGGGCAGGAAACATATGTTTTCTTCATCCTGCTCCTTTTTGGCCATGGGTGTATCATGTAAAAAAAAAAAAAAAGATGTTGGTGATATTGTGCAAAGATTAACTGTACCCCCATGTACGAAACAAAATAAAATGAATGAATGAATGAAAACTTTGTATAAAAGCGTCAGCAAAATGTAAAATGTACTACAGCATTATCATTCCTTAGTCGGTGTGTTCCATCATTATTCATTTCTGTGTTAATTTGTATTGTATCACACTGTAGGAAACCACACTCTAAATGCCTGCCTGTCCTCTGTCCACTGCACTGGTCCTCAATGTAGTCTCCTTCTGTGTGATTTCTTCTCCCTCTAACCGGGGAGCGTGCCGTCAGGGTCTACTAAGCTGGCAGAGGGGAACTATGTGAGAATGCTATTCATCGACTACAGCTCGGCATTCAATACCATAGTCCCCTCCAAACTCATAGCCAAGCTCAGGGACCTGGGCTTGAACTATGACCTCTGCCAGTGGGTCTTGGACTTCCTGACGGGCAGACCCCAGGTGGTGAGAGCAGGCAACTGCACCTCCTCATCCATCACCCTCAACATAGGGGCCCCCCAGGGCTGTGTTCTGAGTCCCCTCCTCTACTCCCTGTACACACACGACTGTGTGGCTCAGCGGAGTAGCAACACAATCATCAAATTTGCTGACGACACAGTGGTGGTGGGCCTGATCTCTGCCAACAACGAGAGGGCCTACCTGGAAGAGGTCAAGGTCCTGGCGGGATGGTGCCAGGAAAACAGCCTCTCCCTGAACGTCAGCAAAACAAAGGAGATGATTGTGGACTTCAGGAGGTCGGGGGTCAAGGACTACAGCCCCCTCAGCATCGACGGGGCACCGGTTGAGAGAGTCAACAGCTTTAAGTACCTCGGAGCCTACATATCCGAGGACTTGACATGGACCACACACATTGACAGTGTTGTGAAGAAGGCACGACAACGCCTCTACTTCCAAGTCAGTCAGAAGATCCTTAAGAACTTCTACTCATGTACAATAGAGAGCATCCTGACTGGCAACATCACCTCCTGGTTTGGGAATAGCACTGCACAAGACCGAAGCAGACTACAAAGAGTGACACGTTCAGCCGAACGCACAATCGGAGGGTGGCTCCCCACCCTCCAGAACATTTACAACAAGCGGTGCAGGGGCAAGGCTAAGAGAATCATTAAAGACTCCAGTCACCCGAACAACTGCCTCTTTGAACTGCTGCGGTCAGGCAAGCGATACCGGAGTCTCAAGGCGAGCACAAAAAGACTCAGAAGAAGCTTCTATCCCCAGGCCATCAGGCTGCTCAACGAACAATGAACACTACACAACAACAACCATCAAACGCACATAGCACACACATCCACACGCACACACTCACTTTAAACAAACACACTGTAGCACCCACTCCCCACACTTTATAGCACACACTCACTTTAAACAAACACACTGTAGCACCCACTCCCCACACTTTATATTTATTTATAAAGGATTGCACTACAACTCGTACACCTTACTGTAAATTGTACCTAAATTGTACCTCATCCCATTTCTGCTTTGCACTATATAGTATTGTACATTAGTACACTGCATAGTATTGTATATTATATGGTAACTCAGTTACGTCTATTCTGCATCGAACATTGTACATATGTCTATACTGAACACTGGGACCTCATTTTCTACTTCTAATTTACATGCTATACTATGTTATTTGATACTATCTTGTCTAGCACAGTCTCTGGAGCGTAACAGTAAGACGCATTTTGTATGAAAGTATTCTGTACTTCTGTATGACAACTATTAAAGAAACTTGAACTTGAAACTTGGCAAGGGGGGTCTCCCCCACACTGAGCAAACACCCAGCCAACCCCAGAGGAGCATAATCCACCATTAGGAATAAAAGATGACCGTGATCATTATCAATCATGACTTTCTTCTATAAGAAATGTGTGCCAGGGGCGCCCGAGTGGCGCACCGCATACTGCGTAGCAGACCTACACGGCCGACCCGGGTTCGCCTCCCGCTCCCAGACTGATTTGCCGCATGTCCTCCCCCACATCTTCTCCCGTTCTCCCTCTCCTCTGTCGGTCATGTCTGACCCTAAAAGCTGTAAAAACGCTAAAATAAATAAAAAAAAAAACGTATACAAATGTGTGCCTTCCTAATTTTTTACCTTATTTTGTTATCGGAGCTCCACAATTGCCTCTCTCCGTCCATCTCGCTCGCTTTGATTAATATAAAACAATATTGTATCGTTTCATTTCAATATCGATTCTTAAAATCCCAAGATCAATCTTTTAATCTACCATTTTTCAGTAGATGTGCATATGCACCTGACGGCCTACATCAGGGCTATTCAACTGGCGGCCCGCGGGATGATTCTGACCGGCCCGCCAAAGATTACATGATAATAAAAAAAATAAAATAAAAATATATTTAAAAAAAAAAAAAAATTTGTCAACGTTAACACGCACAATTGAGCCAAAAGTCACTCAATTAATGACAGATTTCATTGATAAATTGAGGGAAAACTTTGCAAGTCGATTTGATGAATTTGACATGTCCAGAGAATTGATGCATTTTGTGAGCAACCCATTTGCCAATGTAGCTGCTATTTCCACAAAAGGACAAGAGTTCCTTGCATCACTTCACATTGATGAAGGTCTCCTGCAACTTGAAATAATTGACATGCAAGCATCATCTGCTCTGAAGCAGGCACTTGAGAATGAATCCACCACAACATTTTGGATAAAGTGTATTCATGTCAAGACATTCCCCAAAATAAAAACGCTGGCAATATCTGTGCTAACAATGTTTGGCTCAACATACACCTGTGAATCCAGTTTCTCTCACATGAATGCCATTAAAACAAGCAACCGTGCCTCCTTGACAAATGAGCATTTGCATCACTGTTTGCAGGTAGCCCTCACTTCCTATGAACCCTCTTTCTCTGCCATTGCCCAGTCAAAGAAGTGCAATCGCTCTCATTAGATGTGTGTATGTAGGCTAGGCCTGTCTGCCCCCCACCCCCCTGATGTTTGAGAGTTAAGAGTGGACAATAAGTGCTAATAAGATGCTGTGATTTGCTGTTGTTGCACAGACATGAAGCACTTTTTCATAAGCTCAGCTGCACTATAATGTGTTTTTTTGTTCAAGTGTTGATGTTAGAATGTTCAGATGCACATCATGCACTTGTTTGTTTTTTATTTTATTTTTATATTGAAATGTTGAAGAGGAGATGTTGCAGTTGTTGCACAGTCATAAATGAAGCACTTTTTGCAGGAGATGTTGCAGATGTGGCACATAAATGAAGCACTTTTTTTGAAGTATACTACTTTTGCAATGTAGTTAAATAAAAGTTGTGAAAATGTGGTTGCGTGTTGTGTCAAGTGTACATATATTCATAGCACGGGGAGGCGCCGTGGCAGTCCGGCCCCTGGCCCCTTGGGTTTCTGACAATGTGGCCCCCTGAACAATTTAGTTGAATAGCCCTGGCCTACATAATGTCATAGGCAGTGAACTGCTATATAAACTTCACAAATCAAAGTGATGAATACAGCATGAATGTAGCATAGCAGAATATATCATGAATGTATCATAGCAGAATGAATAATGTTGATATAGGGGGCTCTGGAGCGATGGTATCCTGCCAGGTTGATGGTAGGGAGCTCTGGAGCGATGGTATCCTGCCAGGTTGATGGTAGGGAGCTCTGGAGCGATGGTATCCTGCCAGGTTGATGGTAGGGAGCTCTGGAGCGATGGTATCCTGCCAGGTTGATGGTAGGGAGCTCTGGAGCCCACTCCTTTCAGGCGATGAGACCCACCCTGGTGGACCTGTGGGCCTTCAAGCAGTGCCGGTGGTGGTGGGGGCCTGCATGAACGAGAGTGAGACAGCAGGAAGGTAAGGGGGTTGAGAGCCTTTTGAATGTAGCGTGGTGGAGATAAATGGTGTAAGAGGATCATGTGATGGTTAAACGTGAAGCCAGAAAGGGGTTCAGTCTCTCAGTTGAACTTCCATCGTTTAGAACTCCCATTTGACCAAATATTCAGACCAGGTTTTAGTATACTGTGACCCCACCTTCTGCACTGCATTTCAATGGAAATTACCCTGAACGTTAAGTGTACTCTTAATACCTGAAAAGAGAGGTCAGTAGACTCCGTCTAGACTTTGTTTACATCTCATTGTAAGAATAGCTGGTTGCAGCAGAATGGTAATAGCCTCACATCATGACACCAGCCCAAGTACAGTTGTAGCTGTTTTCATCTCAGTTTCAGAACCAGAGAGAGAGAGAGTAGCGTGTGTATGTGAGAATGTTTGTGTGAATGGGCATGAGAAACGTTCTGTTTGTGTTTATGTGTGAGTGTGGCTGCAAAAGCAAGGCTTGTGGAATGAGATTTGTAATTGGACGTGTATTGTAATGTTATACAAACCAACAAACGCTGTTTATTTTGGGAGGGAAATGTGAAAAGATTCTATCATAAACTTTCATAACTGAATAAACAAACTTTCCTCAGAGGAAAATTGGGTAGCTGGAACATTGTTTGAATTTAAACATCCACCTGAAAAGGTATTGTTTACAACATATTTACTATTCAAAGAAATATCTTCTAGGCAAAATGCTGCGGCTAGGCTTCTGACTGGTTCCAGAAAGAGGGACCTATTAGCCCTAGTCTGACCTCTCTTCACTGGCTTCTAGTTTGGTTTAGGGTGGATTTTAAGGTCATGCTATTTGTTTTTAAAGCCCTGAATGGACTCGCCCTCTCTTACAGCAGTCTCCAGATTGAAATGCACACCTTGATGTCAGTGCCTCAGAGTGCCTACTGTAGTGACCTTTCAATTGAAAATGGCTTCAAGGACAGAACTCACCCCAGTCCTTAACCAGCTATATGTACTGTATGCTAATTACAGGACAGCTGTTTCAATTGCAAATAACTGGTGGTCGTTGTACAGTACAACACCTACAGTAGTGATAGAATTACCAAAATGGCGGAAGAAGGCACCTGCCCCTTTCTATGAGATCCTAGACTGTGGAACAGCCTTCCCCTTTCTATCGGACCCCCCCCTGTGGATTCCTGAAGTCCTGGCTCAAAACATACTTGTATACACTGGAGTTCGAGACCTCCGGATCTGATATATTGTATATACTGTAGGTATATATGCATTGTGTAACTGAGGGGTTACAAAACCCTGACTGTATTAAAGATTGTGATAGATTAAACCACTGCTAGGTATGTACTTTAATTACTGGCCATACAGTACATCGAATATAGATGGTGAACACTCATAATAACACGGCATTGACAAAGAAATAGTATTTGAGGGTATTTTATTATTATGCAACATTAGGTTACAGAATGAGAATTAGGGTCGCGCTTGTATGGCGAAGAATATGCATAAAGTCAGTCAGTAGCATGAGTCACTGGGAATAGCAGGATTCCTACGATGGGTCTAGGTTGACGCCACCTGGCGTATAATAGCACTTATAGAAGGCAACGCTGGTACCGCCTGGAGACACTGGGTTCCTCTCAGAGTTGTAAGGTCTAGAGGATAGAGGAATGTTCGGATACTCAGTCTGATTCAATGAAGAATAAAGGGACTCCACGTACAGAAGCCAGTCCTTGTAAATCCAACGATCAGCAGCAAAAGCAATAACTGTAATCCAATGCTCGATAGCAAACGATGATAGCTAGCCAGCCTCTGTCCATGAGGCCAGCCCTCACAAGGTTAAATCCCAAACGATAGTGGAAATCAACGAGGCTCTTCTCCGGGTAACACGTTCCAAATCAATATAATCCAACCAGTAATGGTTCTGCAATCGCCGCCGCTGGTTCTCCTGTGCACATGTCCAATGGTTCTCCGACTAGGCCTCCTCGGGTGCTGGCGACGTATTTAGGCCACGCAGCCTGGCTAAGGTTCACTAGCTAACACGAACGAACCGTTAGGTAATGCTACACACGAACGAACTGGGTTGCACGATATACAATAAATGAACGACTATTTACTTCACATTAAACTAGGTCGAACTTGACGTTACTGCATTAAACTCTGACACTTTACTATTCTATTCGCACATGTTCTCAACGCACGGTTGCTCACTTCACTACCCGCTGACTCGGGATGAACTTGATGAACGAAGTGCTGCTGTGCGCACCTGCGCCGTATATATACTTAAGTGATTATCTAGTCCCAAACCTCAGTTCTTGTCTGGAATCAATACGCTGTCTCCGGGCATGTTACGACATGCCTGAGCTTGTCTTTGAACCTGACGTTGGGGGCTTGCGGGCTGGCGCCTAGGGCGCTATCCAATAAGGAGAGTGAATATTACTATGGTTCGAACGCAGGTAAAGGGATATACCGTGTATATATAAATAATATACAATGTATATAAAACAATAAATGTAGATTCTCAGCTTTAATCTGGCCCTTCACAACACATTGTATATAGGATTATTGATCTGATATAAGATTATCCTTTATTAATCCCCTTGGGGAAATTCAGGTGTCAAAGCAGCATGGGGTGAGGGGAATACAGAGCTTCACAGTCTTATACAGTCCAGTATCTATATACACTATAGATACAATATAAAATATAAATACAAATACAATATAAAGTACAAAATACAAAAAAGTACAATGAGTGCACGTGGATATGAGTTCTCACGTCCCGACTTCTGACAGCAATAGTTCTCCTGGCAGCAGAGCCGGTCGTCCGAGCCCTTTGTTGTAGAGCCTGGTGGCTACTGATATAAAGGGCTAGCTCCTCATAGAGTGGGTGGGAGGGGTTCTCCAGGATGGCTTCTAGCTTTTTCCTCATCCTCCTCTCAGCCACCACCTCTAGATTATCCAGTTCACCAACCACTATGGAGCTAGCCTTCTTCACCAGCTCGTTCAATTTGCTGGAGTCCCTCGAGCTGATGTTGCCCCCCCCCCCCCCCCCCCACCCCCCCCCCCCCCCAGCACACCACAGCAAAAAAGAGGATGCTGGCTACAACCGACTGATAGAAAGATAGCAGCAGTCGGTTTTACACTTCCTCAGTGTTCTCGGACCAGTCCAGTTGTCTGTTCAGGTGTACTCCAAGGAACTTGTAGGACTCCACAATCTCTACCTCCTCGCCTCCGAGGATTATGGGAGATGGGGGACCCTTCCTGCCTCTCCGATAGTCCACCACCAGCTACTTTGCGTTGCTGATGTTGAGTTGGAGGTGGTTACTGTCGGACCACCCTACGAAGCTCTCCACCAGAGCCCTGTACTCAGCCTCATCATCATCCACGATGTAGCTGACGATGGAGGAGTCATCGGAGAACTTCTGCAGGTGGCACGTTCTTGTGTTGTAGCAGAAGTCGGAGGTGTAGAGGGTAAACAAGAAGGGTGTCAGCACGGTACCCTGGGGAGTGCCGGTGTTGCTCACCAGCACCTCTTATTGGCTGCCCTGTAGTCTAACGTACTGGGGTCTGCTGGTGAGGTACAGGCCACCATTCCCCGATCCAGCTGCATCCCAGTGAGCTTCTCCTCTAGCCGAAGTGGCTGGATGGTGTTAAATGCGCTGGAGAAGTCGAAGAACATGATCCTCTATGTATTGATCTGTATAGGCAGCTTGTATATAGTGTATGTTTTCCATGTATTGGTCTGATAGGCAGCTTGTATATTGGGTATGTGTATTGATTTCGGTGTATTGATTGTCCTTGTGTTGATGTTTGATCTATAATGATTTGTTATGTTATTATTTATAACTGGCTGTGTAAAGCACTTTAGTCTACTGCAGTTGTTTTTAAATGTGCCCCAGGATAGTTCGGTCAGGATTTATGAACACACACCACTCTCTCCTAAAGCCAAAGATTAGAGAGAGAACCCTCCAATCGGCGATGTAACTGAGATGTAGAAATCTGGGGCTTTGTGAGGCCATCAATTGTTTGTGTGAGCTTTTACACCCAAATTAGGTTTATATTCTGGTCCTGACCTTCTAGTAGTGCTAGCATATAAACCTAATAAGGGTGTGAGAGCTCACACAAATATGTTATAGCCTCATAAAGTCAGAGAGCCCCATTAGTTGTCTACAGTACCTTGGTACTGCTGTCCTCTTCGGCAGGACCAGAACAGCTACTCCCTCTCTGCAGGTTTTCTTTCTAGCTGTCCCCAAACCGGGCTCCGCTGCTCCTCCGCAAGTTGGCAAGACACACCAACAGCTTCCACCTTTCCCTATCATGCTGGACCCTGCTTAGCACTGGTGTTGCATCAGCATCTTTTATTGTGCAGAAAATGCTAATAGTTTAAAAGCCTTTCAAATCTGTGTGCCCCCAAAATGGCTAGGGGAAACACCCCACTTCTGACACCAAATGTGACAACGATGGCCATGCCTTGTGCACTAAAAGGTTTTAAAACACAAGGAGAAGCACTTATGTAGCTGGTGTGATCTTGTTGCGTTTAGTCGATTCAACCCCTGTTAAGGGATCGCCCTGAGTGGGAGTTGAACCCCAATCTCCCGCGTCGCGGGCGGCATCACAGACCACTATACCAAGAAGTGAATTCACTTCTTGCTTTGGGGTCTGGATGCCTCTGGGGAGTGAGTTTACTTGCAGTACCGCTTACCATCCACAGCCACTTCACTACTTGTGAGGTCCATTTTAGAAAGACCGCCTTCAGCAAAAATTGTCTATCGATAAAGGGAAGTGGAACATGGAACAGCCTTCCGGTCCCCTTAAGGGAATGTCCCACCCTGTCCACCTTTAAGGGCCAACTCAGGAAATGGCTGTTAGACAGCCAAATATGCACTCATTAGGGATGTTAGTGATGTTGTACTGACTGAATGTCATGTTAGTGTGGTCATGTCAGTGATGTCAGTTTTTATGAATGAACGTTGTATGGTCCGTTTTGTGTTTGTTTTATGTTAGGACTACGGGTGGAAATTAGCCCTGTGCTATTCCCGGCATATTTACGTCCTTATCATGCTGTGATGTTATGCATACACATGTAAATGATGTTCATTAATTTGCATTGTCCTTAATAAACAAATCTTAATCTTAATCTTACTTGTACCATTGTGACTGTGGATATACTGCGGTACCTCCGTTACACTCACCCCCCTAAACTCACTCCACCCAGGGCATCCGGGTCACGGCACCACATGTAGCCGGTGTGATCTTGTTGCGTTGTGTTTAGTCGATTCGACCCCTGTTAAGGGATCGCCCTGAGTGGGAGTTGAACCCAGATCTCCCGCGTCGCGGGCGGCATCACAGACCACTATACCAAGAAGTTAATTCACTTCTTGCTTCCGGGTCTGGATGCCTCTGGGGAGTGAGTTTACTTGCAGTACCGCTTACCATCCACAGCCACTGAACTACTTGTACCATCGTGACTGTGGATATACTGCGGTACCTCCGTTACACTTATACAGAAAATATTCTGTTAATTGTTCATAAAAGTCACAAACACATCCATTGGCAGGTACAATGCAAAAAGACATTCTTTCACCATGAACACACCAACTAATTAAGAGCACCTGCAACAATTAACCCCTGACCAATCAAAAGACATGTCCAGTTACTGTTTCAGTTAAGGTTTGAACTGAATATAGTACTGAATTATTGGAACATATGAATAATGAAATACAGACAAACCAGACATAGCCTATAAACATGCTCAAACTATTTACAATAAAATGTGGATGTATACCCCACAAATGAGTCTTTCCTTCACACCCAGATTTTACATCCCAGTGACATCACCGATTGGAGGGTTCTCTCTCTGATTTCTAGCTTTAGGAGAGAGTGGTGCGTGTTCACAAATACTGACTTAACTGTCCTGGGGTACGGGAAGAACATAATGTGAATTCTTAAAATGGGTGGTATTCCCCTTTAATGTCCTCACTGAATTGTAACAGTGATGAGGCACATTATGTTATTGGCCTGTTACATATTATAATACATATACAATAATATACAATCAGTTGCATGCTTGTGAAGTGTTAATATAATTTCCATAGCCGATTGCTGTGGTCTGCTGTGATTACTCTTATGTAGTAATAATGCCCTGCTATGTTATTACTGTATCTTACAAACAGTGATGTGGTGATGTTAAAGGTGGGTAAACTGTGGACTTCAATCAGCAGTAACACTACAATTCCTCAAAATACCCAATCTGCAATCTAATGCATCGTGTATCAATCTGATACTACTTACTGTATACAATGATGTTTCAATCAGAGGTTCAAATCGAAGGAATACACAAGCTAAATAATACATTTTATAAAAAGGTGGGTAAACTCCATTTCACAAATAAAAAAGATCAGGGATTGCTCTCCTCTGTTCTTCGTCTTTGACAGCCCTATACTGCCCCCTTTTGGTGACTCAATATATAAAAAGAAGCATGTTGCACACGTACACTGCATCACATAGGCCAGCTGCCAGCTGCACATTATTGGAACTAAACATCGAAGAAACCAAGGAGTTGGTCATCAACTTCAGTAGGAAGAAGGTGAATGTCTCTACTGTCATCATTAGGGGGCAGGAGGTTGAAATAGTCCAGTCCTATAAACACTGGTGGACTCAGGGGGGGGGGGGGGGGGGGGGGGGGGGGCGATCGCCTTAGATAAAGACAGTACAGACAATGAAGATGGAGATATTCAAGAGGGAAATGATGATATCAGGAAGAGAGATGGTGAAGAAGTGGAGGAAAGAGAGAGGGAGAGATAGAGAGAAGGAGAGGACAGCATGAGAGAAGGAGAGGAGAGGACATGAGGAGAGAAGGAGAGGACATGAGGAGAGAAGGGGAGTACAGGAGGAGAGAAGGGGAGTATAGGAGGACAGAATGAGAGGGCAGGAGGAGAGAAGGAGAGATAGGAGAAAGAAAGGAAGAAGCTCAACGGCACTCGAATGAACTTTAACTGTTAAACTGTTTTATATCCTTTAAAATATATGTTGTAAATGGCTTTTAAAGAATGGGTTCACTATTTTTCAACCCAGACCATATTAAAACGCTGTTTCCCATATTTATATTCCTCACTGATATCTTTAGCATTGAGAAATGTATCACTGCAGCAATGGTTTAGGCCTTCAAACACCATGATAATCTACTTTTCAAACACCATGATCATTTACTTTTCAAACACCAAGATCATTTACTTTTCAAACACCATGATAAATCCACCTTTCAAACACCATGATAATTCACTTTTCAAACACCATGATAAATCCACCTTTCAAACACCATGATAATCTACTTTTCAAACACCATGATAATTTACTTTTCAAACACCATGATAATTTACTTTTCAAACACCATGATAAATCCACCTTTCAAACACCATGATAAATCTACTTTTCAAACACCATGATAAATCCACCTTTCAAACACCATGATAATCTACTTTTCAAACACCATGATAATTTACTTTTCAAACACCATGATAAATCTACTTTTCAAACACCATGACAATGAGGTGAAATAAACATTTTAAATGTGTATTGTTCCCTGTGTGTTTTTATCATAGAGGTGTGGTTATACTATTATAGGATGAAGACTAATTCACTATACATGACGCATCATAGCTTTTTGCTCACTGATGGGGTCCCATGTTGTGCAGTAGGTGCCCTTTTTTTCTTTTCGCCCCTACCCTTCAAACTGCCTGAGTCCGCCACTGCCTATAAATATCTTGGCGTTCACCTGGACAGTAAGCTGGACTGGAAGCAGAACACAGATTCTGTGTAAAAAAAAAAGGGAAAAAAAGCCCAGCAGTCTCGGATCTTTCATTTGAGGAAACTTAGATCCTTCGACATCAGCAGGTCACTTCTCTATGTCTTCTATCAAGGTATCCTGGCTAGTGTGCCGTTTAATGCTGTTCTCTGCTGGGGGGGCAGCATCACGGTTTCTGACAAAAACCGTATAAATAAAATCATTAAAAAGGCTGGCTCAGTGATTGGCCTCCCTCCTGATTCCCTGGAGATCATCATAGCAAAGCGAACCAGAACTAAATTGAACACCATTTTATCTTTTGAAGGCCACCCATGCACTGTTCAGTATTTTTGATGCTCTGCGAAGCTCTTTTAGTGATAGATTGTTGATGCCTCAATGCTCTACTGCGCGATTGAGAAAGTCCTTTGTTCCTGCTGCGGTTAAATGTTTTAACAAACACCGTTAGCACTGTGTTGACAGGCTCTCCTATTATGTTGTGTATCCTGTATTGTATCACGTAACTGTTTCTTTGATGTTTGTATATTTGTATTCGCTCTGGTGGCAAACCATGTTTCCCCTCGGGGATTAAGAATAAACCATACCATACCACCTGGAAGATGTCCAGAACGTACGAGACCCAGCTGGCTTAATAATCACCTGCTCAAAGAAAACATTGTTTGGCTGAAAGGGAGAAACACTATCATCATTTCCATCTTAGAATTTGACTCTTATCTCACAAGGGGTCGGCTATAGTCTCTTATCTCACAAGGGGTCGGCTGTAGTCTCTTATCTCACGAGGGGTCGGCTATAGTCTCTTATCTCACGAGGGGTCGGCTATAGTCTCTTATCTCACGAGGGGTCGGCTATAGTCTCTTATCTCACGAGGGGTCGGCTGTAGTCTCTTATCTCATGAGGGGTCGCTATAGTCTCTTATCTCACAAGGGGTCGGCTATAGTCTCTTATCTCACAAGGGGTCGGCTATAGTCTCTTATCTCATGAGGGGTCGGCTATAGTCTCTTATCTCACAAGGGGTCGGCTATAGTCTCTTATCTCACAAGGGGTCGGCTGTAGTCTCTTATCTCATGAGGGGTCGGCTATAGTCTCTTATCTCACGAGGGGTCGGCTATAGTCTCTTATCTCACGAGGGGTCGGCTATAGTCTCTTATCTCATGAGGGGTCGGCTATAGTCTCTTATCTCACGAGGGGTCGGCTATAGTCTCTTATCTCACGAGGGGTCGGCTGTAGTCTCTTATCTCATGAGGGGTCGCTATAGTCTCTTATCTCACAAGGGGTCGGCTATAGTCTCTTATCTCACAAGGGGTCGGCTATAGTCTCTTATCTCATGAGGGGTCGGCTATAGTCTCTTATCTCACAAGGGGTCGGCTGTAGTCTCTTATCTCATGAGGGGTCGGCTATAGTCTCTTATCTCACGAGGGGTCGGCTATAGTCTCTTATCTCATGAGGGGTCGACTATAGTCTCTTATCTCACGAGGGGTCGCTATAGTCTCTTATCTCACGAGGGGTCGGCTATAGTCTCTTATCTCATGAGGGGTCGGCTATAGTCTCTTATCTCACGAGGGGTCGGCTATAGTCTCTTATCTCACGAGGGGTCGGCTATAGTCTCTTATCTCACGAGGGGTCGTCTATAGTCTCTTATCTCATGAGGGGTCGGCTATAGTCTCTTATCTCACGAGGGGTCGGCTATAGTCTCTTATCTCACGAGGGGTCGGCTGTAGTCTCTTATCTCACGAGGGGTCGGCTGTAGTCTCTTATCTCACGAGGGGTCGGCTATAGTCTCTTATCTCACGAGGGGTCGGCTGTAGTCTCTTATCTCACGAGGGGTCGTCTATAGTCTCTTATCTCACGAGGGGTCGCTATAGTCTCTTATCTCACGAGGGGTCGGCTATAGTCTCTTATCTCATGAGGGGTCGGCTATAGTCTCTTATCTCATGAGGGGTCGCTATAGTCTCTTATCTCACGAGGGGTCGGCTATAGTCTCTTATCTCACGAGGGGTCGGCTATAGTCTCTTATCTCATGAGGGGTCGGCTATAGTCTCTTATCTCACGAGGGGTCGGCTGTAGTCTCTTATCTCATGAGGGGTCGCTATAGTCTCTTATCTCACGAGGGGTCGGCTGTAGTCTCTTATCTCATGAGGGGTCGCTATAGTCTCTTATCTCATGAGGGGTCGCTATAGTCTCTTATCTCATGAGGGGTCGCTATAGTCTCTTATCTCACGAGGGGTCGGCTATAGTCTCTTATCTCACGAGGGGTCGGCTATAGTCTCTTATCTCATGAGGGGTCGGCTATAGTCTCTTATCTCACGAGGGGTCGGCTATAGTCTCTTATCTCATGAGGGGTCGGCTGTAGTCTCTTATCTCATGAGGGGTCGGCTGTAGTCTCTTATCTCATGAGGGGTCGCTATAGTCTCTTATCTCACGAGGGGTCGGCTATAGTCTCTTATCTCATGAGGGGTCACTATAGTCTCTTATCTCATGAGGGGTCACTATAGTCTCTTATCTCATGAGGGGTCGCTATAGTCTCTTATCTCACAAGGGGTCGGCTGTAGTCTCTTATCTCATGAGGGGTCGGCTATAGTCTCTTATCTCACGAGGGGTCGGCTATAGTCTCTTATCTCACGAGGGGTCGGCTATAGTCTCTTATCTCATGAGGGGTCGGCTATAGTCTCTTATCTCACGAGGGGTCGGCTGTAGTCTCTTATCTCATGAGGGGTCGCTATAGTCTCTTATCTCACGAGGGGTCGGCTGTAGTCTCTTATCTCATGAGGGGTCGCTATAGTCTCTTATCTCATGAGGGGTCGCTATAGTCTCTTATCTCATGAGGGGTCACTATAGTCTCTTATCTCATGAGGGGTCACTATAGTCTCTTATCTCATGAGGGGTCGCTATAGTCTCTTATCTCACAAGGGGTCGGCTGTAGTCTCTTATCTCATGAGGGGTCGGCTGTAGTCTCTTATCTCATGAGGGGTCGGCTATAGTCTCTTATCTCACGAGGGGTCGGCTATAGTCTCTTATCTCATGAGGGGTCACTATAGTCTCTTATCTCATGAGGGGTCACTATAGTCTCTTATCTCATGAGGGGTCGCTATAGTCTCTTATCTCATGAGGGGTCGCTATAGTCTCTTATCTCACGAGGGGTCGGCTATAGTCTCTTATCTCATGAGGGGTCGCTATAGTCTCTTATCTCATGAGGGGTCGCTATAGTCTCTTATCTCATGAGGGGTCGGCTGTAGTCTCTTATCTCACGAGGGGTCGGCTGTAGTCTCTTATCTCACGAGGGGTCGGCTATAGTCTCTTATCTCATGAGGGGTCGGCTGTAGTCTCTTATCTCATGAGGGGTCGGCTATAGTCTCTTATCTCACGAGGGGTCGGCTGTAGTCTCTTATCTCACGAGGGGTCGGCTGTAGTCTCTTATCTAACGAGGGGTCGGCTGTAGTCTCTTATCTCATGAGGGGTCGGCTATAGTCTCTTATCTCACGAGGGGTCGTCTATAGTCTCTTATCTCACGAGGGGTCGGCTGTAGTCTCTTATCTCACGAGGGGTCGGCTATAGTCTCTTATCTCACGAGGGGTCGGCTATAGTCTCTTATCTCACGAGGGGTCGGCTGTAGTCTCTTATCTCACGAGGGGTCGGCTATAGTCTCTTATCTCACGAGGGGTCGGCTATAGTCTCTTATCTCATGAGGGGTCGGCTATAGTCTCTTATCTCATGAGGGGTCGGCTATAGTCTCTTATCTCACGAGGGGTCGGCTGTAGTCTCTTATCTCATGAGGGGTCGGCTATAGTCTCTTATCTTATGAGGGGTCGGCTATAGTCTCTTATCTCACGAGGGGTCGGCTGTAGTCTCTTATCTTATGAGGGGTCGGCTGTAGTCTCTTATCTTATGAGGGGTCGGCTATAGTCTCTTATCTTATGAGGGGTCGGCTATAGTCTCTTATCTCATGAGGGGTCGGCTATAGTCTCTTATCTCATGAGGGGTCGGCTATAGTCTCTTATCTCATGAGGGGTCGGCTGTAGTCTCTTATCTCACGAGGGGTCGGCTGTAGTCTCTTATCTCATGAGGGGTCGGCTATAGTCTCTTATCTTATGAGGGGTCGGCTATAGTCTCTTATCTCACGAGGGGTCGGCTGTAGTCTCTTATCTTATGAGGGGTCGGCTGTAGTCTCTTATCTTATGAGGGGTCGGCTATAGTCTCTTATCTTATGAGGGGTCGGCTATAGTCTCTTATCTCATGAGGGGTCGGCTATAGTCTCTTATCTCATGAGGGGTCGGCTATAGTCTCTTATCTCATGAGGGGTCGTCTATAGTCTCTTATCTTATGAGGGGTCGGCTATAGTCTCTTATCTCATGAGGGGTCGGCTATAGTCTCTTATCTCACGAGGGGTCGGCTATAGTCTCTTATCTCACGAGGGGTCACTATAGTCTCTTATCTCATGAGGGGTCGGCTATAGTCTCTTATCTCATGAGGGGTCGGCTATAGTCTCTTATCTCATGAGGGGTCGGCTGTAGTCTCTTATCTCATGAGGGGTCGGCTGTAGTCTCTTATCTCATGAGGGGTCGGCTGTAGTCTCTTATCTTATGAGGGGTCGTCTATAGTCTCTTATCTCATGAGGGGTCGGCTATAGTCTCTTATCTCATGAGGGGTCGGCTGTAGTCTCTTATCTCATGAGGGGTCGGCTGTAGTCTCTTATCTCATGAGGGGTCACTATAGTCTCTTATCTCATGAGGGGTCGGCTATAGTCTCTTATCTCATGAGGGGTCGGATGTAGTCTCTTATCTCATGAGGGGTCGCTATAGTCTCTTATCTCATGAGGGGTCGCTATAGTCTCTTATCTCATGAGGGGTCGCTATAGTCTCTTATCTCACGAGGGGTCGGCTATAGTCTCTTATCTCACGAGGGGTCGCTATAGTCTCTTATCTCATGAGGGGTCGGCTGTAGTCTCTTATCTCATGAGGGGTCGGCTGTAGTCTCTTATCTCATGAGGGGTCGGCTATAGTCTCTTATCTCATGAGGGGTCGGCTATAGTCTCTTATCTCACGAGGGGTCGGCTATAGTCTCTTATCTCATGAGGGGTCGGCTGTAGTCTCTTATCTCATGAGGGGTCGGCTGTAGTCTCTTATCTCATGAGGGGTCGCTATAGTCTCTTATCTCACGAGGGGTCGGCTATAGTCTCTTATCTCATGAGGGGTCACTATATCTCATGAGGGGTCGGCTATAGTCTCTTATCTCACAAGGGGTCGGCTGTAGTCTCTTATCTCATGAGGGGTCGCTATAGTCTCTTATCTCACGAGGGGTCGGCTGTAGTCTCTTATCTCATGAGGGGTCGCTATAGTCTCTTATCTCATGAGGGGTCGCTATAGTCTCTTATCTCATGAGGGGTCGCTATAGTCTCTTATCTCACGAGGGGTCGGCTATAGTCTCTTATCTCACGAGGGGTCGGCTATAGTCTCTTATCTCATGAGGGGTCGGCTATAGTCTCTTATCTCACGAGGGGTCGGCTATAGTCTCTTATCTCATGAGGGGTCGGCTGTAGTCTCTTATCTCATGAGGGGTCGGCTGTAGTCTCTTATCTCATGAGGGGTCGCTATAGTCTCTTATCTCACGAGGGGTCGGCTATAGTCTCTTATCTCATGAGGGGTCACTATAGTCTCTTATCTCATGAGGGGTCACTATAGTCTCTTATCTCATGAGGGGTCGCTATAGTCTCTTATCTCACAAGGGGTCGGCTGTAGTCTCTTATCTCATGAGGGGTCGGCTATAGTCTCTTATCTCACGAGGGGTCGGCTATAGTCTCTTATCTCACGAGGGGTCGGCTATAGTCTCTTATCTCATGAGGGGTCGGCTATAGTCTCTTATCTCACGAGGGGTCGGCTGTAGTCTCTTATCTCATGAGGGGTCGCTATAGTCTCTTATCTCACGAGGGGTCGGCTGTAGTCTCTTATCTCATGAGGGGTCGCTATAGTCTCTTATCTCATGAGGGGTCGCTATAGTCTCTTATCTCATGAGGGGTCGGCTATAGTCTCTTATCTCACGAGGGGTCGGCTATAGTCTCTTATCTCATGAGGGGTCGGCTGTAGTCTCTTATCTCATGAGGGGTCGGCTGTAGTCTCTTATCTCATGAGGGGTCGCTATAGTCTCTTATCTCACGAGGGGTCGGCTGTAGTCTCTTATCTCATGAGGGGTCGGCTGTAGTCTCTTATCTCATGAGGGGTCACTATAGTCTCTTATCTCATGAGGGGTCACTATAGTCTCTTATCTCATGAGGGGTCGCTATAGTCTCTTATCTCACAAGGGGTCGGCTGTAGTCTCTTATCTCATGAGGGGTCGGCTGTAGTCTCTTATCTCATGAGGGGTCGGCTATAGTCTCTTATCTCACGAGGGGTCGGCTATAGTCTCTTATCTCATGAGGGGTCACTATAGTCTCTTATCTCATGAGGGGTCACTATAGTCTCTTATCTCATGAGGGGTCGCTATAGTCTCTTATCTCATGAGGGGTCGCTATAGTCTCTTATCTCACGAGGGGTCGGCTATAGTCTCTTATCTCATGAGGGGTCGCTATAGTCTCTTATCTCATGAGGGGTCGCTATAGTCTCTTATCTCATGAGGGGTCGGCTGTAGTCTCTTATCTCACGAGGGGTCGGCTGTAGTCTCTTATCTCACGAGGGGTCGGCTATAGTCTCTTATCTCATGAGGGGTCGCTATAGTCTCTTATCTCATGAGGGGTCGCTATAGTCTCTTATCTCATGAGGGGTCGGCTGTAGTCTCTTATCTCATGAGGGGTCGGCTATAGTCTCTTATCTCACGAGGGGTCGGCTGTAGTCTCTTATCTCACGAGGGGTCGGCTGTAGTCTCTTATCTCACGAGGGGTCGGCTGTAGTCTCTTATCTCATGAGGGGTCGGCTATAGTCTCTTATCTCACGAGGGGTCGTCTATAGTCTCTTATCTCACGAGGGGTCGGCTGTAGTCTCTTATCTCACGAGGGGTCGGCTATAGTCTCTTATCTCACGAGGGGTCGGCTATAGTCTCTTATCTCACGAGGGGTCGGCTGTAGTCTCTTATCTCACGAGGGGTCGGCTATAGTCTCTTATCTCACGAGGGGTCGGCTATAGTCTCTTATCTCATGAGGGGTCGGCTGTAGTCTCTTATCTCATGAGGGGTCGGCTATAGTCTCTTATCTCACGAGGGGTCGGCTGTAGTCTCTTATCTCACGAGGGGTCGGCTATAGTCTCTTATCTTATGAGGGGTCGGCTATAGTCTCTTATCTCATGAGGGGTCGGCTATAGTCTCTTATCTCATGAGGGGTCGGCTATAGTCTCTTATCTCATGAGGGGTCGTCTATAGTCTCTTATCTTATGAGGGGTCGGCTATAGTCTCTTATCTCATGAGGGGTCGGCTATAGTCTCTTATCTCACGAGGGGTCGGCTATAGTCTCTTATCTCATGAGGGGTCACTATAGTCTCTTATCTCATGAGGGGTCGGCTATAGTCTCTTATCTCATGAGGGGTCGGCTATAGTCTCTTATCTCATGAGGGGTCGGCTGTAGTCTCTTATCTCATGAGGGGTCGGCTGTAGTCTCTTATCTCATGAGGGGTCGGCTGTAGTCTCTTATCTTATGAGGGGTCGTCTATAGTCTCTTATCTCATGAGGGGTCGGCTATAGTCTCTTATCTCATGAGGGGTCGGCTGTAGTCTCTTATCTCATGAGGGGTCGGCTGTAGTCTCTTATCTCATGAGGGGTCACTATAGTCTCTTATCTCATGAGGGGTCGGCTATAGTCTCTTATCTCATGAGGGGTCGGCTGTAGTCTCTTATCTTATGAGGGGTCGGCTATAGTCTCTTATCTCACGAGGGGTCGTCTATAGTCTCTTATCTCACGAGGGGTCGGCTGTAGTCTCTTATCTCACGAGGGGTCGGCTGTAGTCTCTTATCTCACGAGGGGTCGGCTGTAGTCTCTTATCTCATGAGGGGTCGGCTGTAGTCTCTTATCTCACGAGGGGTCGGCTATAGTCTCTTATCTCATGAGGGGTCGGCTATAGTCTCTTATCTCATGAGGGGTCGGCTATAGTCTCTTATCTCATGAGGGGTCGGCTATAGTCTCTTATCTCATGAGGGGTCGGCTGTAGTCTCTTATCTCACGAGGGGTCGGCTGTAGTCTCTTATCTCACGAGGGGTCGGCTGTAGTCTCTTATCTCATGAGGGGTCGGCTGTAGTCGCTTATCTCATGAGGGGTCGCTATAGTCTCTTATCTCATGAGGGGTCGGCTGTAGTCTCTTATCTCACGAGGGGTCGGCTGTAGTCTCTTATCTCATGAGGGGTCGGCTGTAGTCTCTTATCTCATGAGGGGTCGGCTATAGTCTCTTATCTCACGAGGGGTCGGCTGTAGTCTCTTATCTCATGAGGGGTCGGCTGTAGTCTCTTATCTCATGAGGGGTCGGCTGTAGTCTCTTATCTCATGAGGGGTCGGCTGTAGTCTCTTATCTCACGAGGGGTCGGCTGTAGTCTCTTATCTCACGAGGGGTCGGCTGTAGTCTCTTATCTCATGAGGGGTCGGCTATAGTCTCTTATCTCATGAGGGGTCGGCTGTAGTCTCTTATCTCATGAGGGGTCGGCTGTAGTCTCTTATCTCATGAGGGGTCGGCTGTAGTCTCTTATCTCACGAGGGGTCACTATAGTCTCTTATCTCATGAGGGGTCGGCTATAGTCTCTTATCTCACGAGGGGTCGGCTGTAGTCTCTTATCTCATGAGGGGTCGGCTGTAGTCTCTTATCTCATGAGGGGTCGGCTGTAGTCTCTTATCTCACGAGGGGTCACTATAGTCTCTTATCTCATGAGGGGTCGGCTATAGTCTCTTATCTCATGAGGGGTCACTATAGTCTCTTATCTCATGAGGGGTCGGCTGTAGTCTCTTATCTCATGAGGGGTCGGCTGTAGTCTCTTATCTCATGAGGGGTCGCTATAGTCTCTTATCTCACAAGGGGTCGGCTATAGTCTCTTATCTCATGAGGGGTCACTATAGTCTCTTATCTCATGAGGGGTCACTATAGTCTCTTATCTCATGAGGGGTCGCTATAGTCTCTTATCTCACAAGGGGTCGGCTGTAGTCTCTTATCTCATGAGGGGTCGCTATAGTCTCTTATCTCATGAGGGGTCGGCTGTAGTCTCTTATCTCATGAGGGGTCGGCTGTAGTCTCTTATCTCATGAGGGGTCGCTATAGTCTCTTATCTCACGAGGGGTCGGCTATAGTCTCTTATCTCATGAGGGGTCACTATAGTCTCTTATCTCATGAGGGGTCACTATAGTCTCTTATCTCATGAGGGGTCGCTATAGTCTCTTATCTCACAAGGGGTCGGCTGTAGTCTCTTATCTCATGAGGGGTCGCTATAGTCTCTTATCTCATGAGGGGTCGGCTGTAGTCTCTTATCTCATGAGGGGTCGGCTATAGTCTCTTATCTCACGAGGGGTCGGCTATAGTCTCTTATCTCATGAGGGGTCACTATAGTCTCTTATCTCATGAGGGGTCACTATAGTCTCTTATCTCATGAGGGGTCGCTATAGTCTCTTATCTCATGAGGAGTCGCTATAGTCTCTTATCTCACGAGGGGTCGGCTATAGTCTCTTATCTCATGAGGGGTCGCTATAGTCTCTTATCTCATGAGGGGTCGCTATAGTCTCTTATCTCATGAGGGGTCGGCTGTAGTCTCTTATCTCACGAGGGGTCGGCTGTAGTCTCTTATCTCACGAGGGGTCGGCTATAGTCTCTTATCTCATGAGGGGTCGTCTATAGTCTCTTATCTCACGAGGGGTCGGCTGTAGTCTCTTATCTCACGAGGGGTCGTCTATAGTCTCTTATCTCACGAGGGGTCGCTATAGTCTCTTATCTCACGAGGGGTCGCTATAGTCTCTTATCTCATGAGGGGTCGGCTATAGTCTCTTATCTCACGAGGGGTCGGCTATAGTCTCTTATCTCACGAGGGGTCGGCTGTAGTCTCTTATCTCACGAGGGGTCGGCTGTAGTCTCTTATCTCACGAGGGGTCGGCTGTAGTCTCTTATCTCATGAGGGGTCGCTATAGTCTCTTATCTCATGAGGGGTCGGCTGTAGTCTCTTATCTCATGAGGGGTCGGCTGTAGTCTCTTATCTCATGAGGGGTCGCTATAGTCTCTTATCTCACGAGGGGTCGGCTATAGTCTCTTATCTCATGAGGGGTCACTATAGTCTCTTATCTCATGAGGGGTCACTATAGTCTCTTATCTCATGAGGGGTCGCTATAGTCTCTTATCTCACAAGGGGTCGGCTGTAGTCTCTTATCTCATGAGGGGTCGCTATAGTCTCTTATCTCATGAGGGGTCGGCTGTAGTCTCTTATCTCATGAGGGGTCGGCTATAGTCTCTTATCTCACGAGGGGTCGACTATAGTCTCTTATCTCATGAGGGGTCACTATAGTCTCTTATCTCATGAGGGGTCACTATAGTCTCTTATCTCATGAGGGGTCGCTATAGTCTCTTATCTCATGAGGAGTCGCTATAGTCTCTTATCTCACGAGGGGTCGGCTATAGTCTCTTATCTCATGAGGGGTCGCTATAGTCTCTTATCTCATGAGGGGTCGCTATAGTCTCTTATCTCATGAGGGGTCGGCTGTAGTCTCTTATCTCACGAGGGGTCGGCTGTAGTCTCTTATCTCACGAGGGGTCGGCTATAGTCTCTTATCTCATGAGGGGTCGTCTATAGTCTCTTATCTCACGAGGGGTCGGCTGTAGTCTCTTATCTCACGAGGGGTCGTCTATAGTCTCTTATCTCACGAGGGGTCGCTATAGTCTCTTATCTCACGAGGGGTCGCTATAGTCTCTTATCTCATGAGGGGTCGGCTATAGTCTCTTATCTCACGAGGGGTCGGCTATAGTCTCTTATCTCACGAGGGGTCGGCTGTAGTCTCTTATCTCACGAGGGGTCGGCTGTAGTCTCTTATCTCACGAGGGGTCGGCTGTAGTCTCTTATCTCATGAGGGGTCGGCTATAGTCTCTTATCTCACGAGGGGTCGGCTGTAGTCTCTTATCTCACGAGGGGTCGGCTGTAGTCTCTTATCTCACGAGGGGTCGGCTGTAGTCTCTTATCTCATGAGGGGTCGGCTATAGTCTCTTATCTCACGAGGGGTCGTCTATAGTCTCTTATCTCACGAGGGGTCGGCTGTAGTCTCTTATCTCACGAGGGGTCGGCTATAGTCTCTTATCTCACGAGGGGTCGGCTATAGTCTCTTATCTCACGAGGGGTCGGCTGTAGTCTCTTATCTCACGAGGGGTCGGCTATAGTCTCTTATCTCACGAGGGGTCGGCTATAGTCTCTTATCTCATGAGGGGTCGGCTGTAGTCTCTTATCTCATGAGGGGTCGGCTATAGTCTCTTATCTCACGAGGGGTCCGCTGTAGTCTCTTATCTCACGAGGGGTCGGCTATAGTCTCTTATCTCACGAGGGGTCGGCTATAGTCTCTTATCTCATGAGGGGTCGGCTATAGTCTCTTATCTCATGAGGGGTCGGCTATAGTCTCTTATCTCACGAGGGGTCGGCTGTAGTCTCTTATCTCATGAGGGGTCGGCTATAGTCTCTTATCTTATGAGGGGTCGGCTATAGTCTCTTATCTCACGAGGGGTCGGCTGTAGTCTCTTATCTTATGAGGGGTCGGCTGTAGTCTCTTATCTTATGAGGGGTCGGCTATAGTCTCTTATCTTATGAGGGGTCGGCTATAGTCTCTTATCTCATGAGGGGTCGGCTATAGTCTCTTATCTCATGAGGGGTCGGCTATAGTCTCTTATCTCATGAGGGGTCGGCTATAGTCTCTTATCTCATGAGGGGTCGGCTATAGTCTCTTATCTCACGAGGGGTCGGCTGTAGTCTCTTATCTCATGAGGGGTCGGCTATAGTCTCTTATCTTATGAGGGGTCGGCTATAGTCTCTTATCTCACGAGGGGTCGGCTGTAGTCTCTTATCTTATGAGGGGTCGGCTGTAGTCTCTTATCTTATGAGGGGTCGGCTATAGTCTCTTATCTTATGAGGGGTCGGCTATAGTCTCTTATCTCATGAGGGGTCGGCTATAGTCTCGTATCTCATGAGGGGTCGGCTATAGTCTCTTATCTCATGAGGGGTCGTCTATAGTCTCTTATCTTATGAGGGGTCGGCTATAGTCTCTTATCTCATGAGGGGTCGGCTATAGTCTCTTATCTCACGAGGGGTCGGCTATAGTCTCTTATCTCACGAGGGGTCACTATAGTCTCTTATCTCATGAGGGGTCGGCTATAGTCTCTTATCTCATGAGGGGTCGGCTATAGTCTCTTATCTCATGAGGGGTCGGCTGTAGTCTCTTATCTCATGAGGGGTCGGCTGTAGTCTCTTATCTCATGAGGGGTCGGCTGTAGTCTCTTATCTTATGAGGGGTCGTCTATAGTCTCTTATCTCATGAGGGGTCGGCTATAGTCTCTTATCTCATGAGGGGTCGGCTGTAGTCTCTTATCTCATGAGGGGTCGGCTGTAGTCTCTTATCTCATGAGGGGTCACTATAGTCTCTTATCTCATGAGGGGTCGGCTATAGTCTCTTATCTCATGAGGGGTCGGCTGTAGTCTCTTATCTTATGAGGGGTCGGCTATAGTCTCTTATCTCACGAGGGGTCGTCTATAGTCTCTTATCTCACGAGGGGTCGGCTGTAGTCTCTTATCTCACGAGGGGTCGGCTGTAGTCTCTTATCTCACGAGGGGTCGGCTGTAGTCTCTTATCTCACGAGGGGTCGGCTGTAGTCTCTTATCTCACGAGGGGTCGGCTATAGTCTCTTATCTCATGAGGGGTCGGCTATAGTCTCTTATCTCATGAGGGGTCGGCTATAGTCTCTTATATCATGAGGGGTCGGCTATAGTCTCTTATCTCATGAGGGGTCGGCTGTAGTCTCTTATCTCACGAGGGGTCGGCTGTAGTCTCTTATCTCACGAGGGGTCGGCTGTAGTCTCTTATCTCATGAGGGGTCGGCTGTAGTCGCTTATCTCATGAGGGGTCGCTATAGTCTCTTATCTCATGAGGGGTCGGCTGTAGTCTCTTATCTCACGAGGGGTCGGCTGTAGTCTCTTATCTCATGAGGGGTCGGCTGTAGTCTCTTATCTCATGAGGGGTCGGCTATAGTCTCTTATCTCACGAGGGGTCGGCTGTAGTCTCTTATCTCATGAGGGGTCGGCTATAGTCTCTTATCTCATGAGGGGTCGGCTGTAGTCTCTTATCTCATGAGGGGTCGGCTGTAGTCTCTTATCTCACGAGGGGTCGGCTGTAGTCTCTTATCTCACGAGGGGTCGGCTGTAGTCTCTTATCTCATGAGGGGTCGGCTATAGTCTCTTATCTCATGAGGGGTCGGCTGTAGTCTCTTATCTCATGAGGGGTCGGCTGTAGTCTCTTATCTCATGAGGGGTCGGCTGTAGTCTCTTATCTCACGAGGGGTCACTATAGTCTCTTATCTCATGAGGGGTCGGCTGTAGTCTCTTATCTCATGAGGGGTCGGCTGTAGTCTCTTATCTCATGAGGGGTCGGCTGTAGTCTCTTATCTCATGAGGGGTCGGCTGTAGTCTCTTATCTCATGAGGGGTCGGCTGTAGTCTCTTATCTCACGAGGGGTCACTATAGTCTCTTATCTCATGAGGGGTCGGCTGTAGTCTCTTATCTTATGAGGGGTCGGCTGTAGTCTCTTATCTCATGAGGGGTCGGCTGTAGTCTCTTATCTCACGAGGGGTCACTATAGTCTCTTATCTCATGAGGGGTCGGCTATAGTCTCTTATCTCATGAGGGGTCACTATAGTCTCTTATCTCATGAGGGGTCGGCTGTAGTCTCTTATCTCACGAGGGGTCACTATAGTCTCTTATCTCACGAGGGGTCGGCTATAGTCTCTTATCTCATGAGGGGTCGGCTATAGTCTCTTATCTCACGAGGGGTCACTATAGTCTCTTATCTCATGAGGGGTCGGCTATAGTCTCTTATCTCATGAGGGGTCACTATAGTCTCTTATCTCATGAGGGGTCACTATAGTCTCTTATCTCATGAGGGGTCGGCTATAGTCTCTTATCTCATGTGGGGTCGGCTATAGTCTCTTATCTCATGAGGGGTCACTATAGTCTCTTATCTCATGAGGGGTCACTATAGTCTCTTATCTCATGAGGGGTCGGCTATAGTCTCTTATCTCATGAGGGGTCACTATAGTCTCTTATCTCATGAGGGGTCACTATAGTCTCTTATCTCATGAGGGGTCACTATAGTCTCTTATCTCACGAGGGGTCGGCTATAGTCTCTTATCTCATGAGGGGTCGGCTATAGTCTCTTATCTCATGAGGGGTCACTATAGTCTCTTATCTCACGAGGGGTCGGCTATAGTCTCTTATCTCACGAGGGGTCGGCTGTAGTCTCTTATCTCATGAGGGGTCGGCTGTAGTCTCTTATCTCACGAGGGGTCGGCTGTAGTCTCTTATCTCACGAGGGGTCGGCTATAGTCTCTTATCTCACGAGGGGTCGGCTATAGTCTCTTATCTCACGAGGGGTCGCTATAGTCTCTTATCTCATGAGGGGTCGGCTATAGTCTCTTATCTCACGAGGGGTCGGCTATAGTCTCTTATCTCATGAGGGGTCGGCTGTAGTCTCTTATCTCACGAGGGGTCGGCTATAGTCTCTTATCTCACAAGGGGTCGGCTGTAGTCTCTTATCTCATGAGGGGTCGGCTGTAGTCTCTTATCTCATGAGGGGTCGGCTGTAGTCTCTTATCTCATGAGGGGTCGCTATAGTCTCTTATCTCACGAGGGGTCGGCTATAGTCTCTTATCTCATGAGGGGTCGGCTATAGTCTCTTATCTCATGAGGGGTCGGCTGTAGTCTCTTATCTCACGAGGGGTCGCTATAGTCTCTTATCTCACGAGGGGTCGGCTATAGTCTCTTATCTCACGAGGGGTCGGCTGTAGTCTCTTATCTCACAAGGGGTCGTCTATAGTCTCTTATCTCACGAGGGGTCGGCTGTAGTCTCTTATCTCACGAGGGGTCGGCTGTAGTCTCTTATCTCATGAGGGGTCGGCTGTAGTCGCTTGCAGCCGAGCCTAGTGCTTGTGGAACATTTGTTCAGGGGGAGCTGGAATTTGTTTTTCTTGGCGACCTTGGGTGCTCAGAAAGGCGCCTTTAAATAAAATGCATTATTATTATTATTCTTTAACCCAAGTCCTGTACTTAAAGGACCATTATCAGTCTTGTTGACATGTGGGTTCAGAGTCATTCTTACAAGGAACTACCATGTCAACACAGTGTAGGAACAGATACTGTTTAAGTGATTAACTAAGTGATTCAACCTCAATTAAGAGGTAAGCAGGTAGACAATGGGGATTTGAGAGTAAGATAATGGATAGTTCTTATACTGAATGTCATTGGGAAGCAACATAGAAATCCCCTCTGCACTTGAGACATTGGCTATTTAAGTCATTTACAAAATAGTAACATTCTATTCATCTGTATTTCAGGATACAATAAATGAACATATTCATATTCATCTGTATTTCAGGATACAATAAATAAAAAATGTTAAACCTCACAAGCCAGTAGCATTTGTCAGACTTGAAAAGAAAATTTAGGAGCTCCATCCATCTGCTTAATCAAGCTTAGCCATCACCTACTCAAATGTGGAAAACAAATTTGCTGCTCTGTTTGGCTAAAAGGGAGAAACACTATCGTCATTTGCATCTTTCAATTAGATGAACTCTTATCTCACTTTCGCAGTTGAGTTCATTGTACTTTATATGGAATGTTATTTCTTTTCTTTTTTATCTGGCCCCTATTTTAACATTGTTAATGTTGACTGGCACTGGCCATCATTTCACTGAGCGCTTTAGTGTTGAGAAACTTAGCACTGTGCTGCATCCTCTCACCAGGCTCCAACACAATCCAATGTGGCAAGTGTATCCTCTTCCAAAACTGGAACCTCACAATATAATCAGATGTACAGTATCTTCTGCTAACCGTACATCATATCAAAAGTTTCCTATGCCTATGCCAGTGTAATGGAGTAAACAAACATCTAACACATCTGGTATGGTCATCTCTCTCCTGTCCTCCTCTATCCCTTCATGTTGATATTAACATTAGACTACGAAACTCTTTGAGTTGACATAGCCTACTAGTCTATGTTATTGTTGTAGCAATGTTGGTTGTATCTTACGTAAATCAAGAGATAGATGGTTTTGTACCACTGTACCATACTGTGATGAAGGATGTGAGGATGGACTCGATGAATGCTGTGTAGAAGTGCATCATCATCTTTGGAAAGTTGAATTTCTTCAGCTACCGCAGGAAGAACATCCTCTGCTGTGCTTTTTTGATGAGGGAGCTGATGTTCAGCTCCCACTTGAGGTCATGGGAGATGATAGTTCAGGAAGCGGAAGGACTCCACAGTGTCCACTGGGGAGTCACACAGGGTGATGGGTGAGTCTGGGGTCTTTCTGTAGTCCACAACCATCTCCAGTGTCTTAAGAGCATTGAGCTCCAGATTGTTCTGGCTGCACCAGGTCACCAGATGGTCAATATCCCACCTGTAGACGGATTCATCCCCACCAGAAATTAGTCCAATGAGGGTGGTGTCGTCCGCAAACTTCAGGAGCTTGACGGACTGGTGACTGGGGGTGCAGCTGTTGGTCTACAGGGAAAAGAGAAGAGGGGAAAGAACACAGCCTTGGGGGAAACCCGTGCTGATGGTCCGGGAGTCTGAGGTGTGTTTTCCCAGTCTCACGTGCTGCTTCCTGTAAGACAGGAAGTCTGTGATCCACCTGCAGGTGGAGTCGGGCACACTCAGCTGGGAGAGCTTGTCCTGTAGCAGGGCCGGGATGACTGTGTTGAAGGCAGAGCTGAAAGCCACAAACAGGATCCTGGAGCACCTGGACATAAACACACAAATGGGTCAAATGAACCAGAAGTAGGGAACCAGTAGTTAGCCTTTTTTTTTATTTCCAGCTTATTAACCGGGCCAAGATTTATTTAACATTGCACAAATAGATCAATACAGTTTTAAATAAATAAGAAATTCAAATGTAGCCAAGAGTAAATACCATAACCCTATCAAAACAGCAGTCAAATTGTATATTTTCAGCACTATGTTTGATTAGCAATGATTGTAAGTGTTATTAGCAAAATATGAGCTTATAGAAAATATCTGCGCATTACATCGGGAAACGGATGATTTAGACACGAGAACAGGAAGCACTCATTAAATCATTGTAGTCCAGAGGAGGAGACCCAGGGCTTTCGATGGACGTCTAAATTTCATAGAATTACATACCCAGCTCACACCAGCCACCGACAAATGAAGGAACAATTTTCTTTTCTTACAAGCAATGACTAGAATGTTGTGTTTATATCTCATGGGTCGAACAAACCTCAACGTTATTGCAATAAAATACAACGTATATTGTTTCTTTACCTTTCTGTGAACATCTAAGAAAAAAGAGCGACTCAATCCGGTAGAAAATTGCAGAACTGTCGACATTATCCAGACACAACCTAACAAGGCCACTGGCCATGACAATATCCCCTCCAAATTCCTCAGAGACTCAGCAGCCGCCATCACCCCAGTCATCACACACATAATAAACCTCTCCATAAAATAGGGACACGTACCCAAAGACTTCAAAAAAAGTGAGAGTAACCCCCCTGCACAAAAAGGGCAGCAAATTAGACCCAGGCAACTACCGCCCTGTTTCTATTCTTACCTCCATCTGGAAAGTCATGGAAAAAATAGTATACGAACAGGTCGAAAAGTACCTTGCGGAAAAAAATTTAATCTACGAATTACAATCTGGCTTCAGAACATCCCACTCCACTGACACATGCCTTCTGTGAGGATTCGCCTGTCCCTGGACCTTTTTTCCCTGTCTACTCTCCTCAACAGCCCCCACCCTTGCGAGGACTTTTCCCTGTCTCCTACTCTTCACCAGCCCCCACCCTTGCGAGGACTTTTCCCTGTCTCCTACTCTTCACCAGCCTCCACCTTTGGACATTCTTGTTCCCCTACCTTCACGCACCTGTTGGGAGTTTGCGATCAGCTCGGGAGAGTACTTAGGTTGCAGACTCCCCTCCAGTCCTTGTCGGGTCGTTCTGTGTTCTGTACGCTGGTTCTGTACGCTGGTTCTGTACGTTACCATCTACTGCCGTTTCCTGGAGTGGGACATCGTCTTCGCTCCCTAGACGTCCACGGGAGGATCCCTTTGTTCTCACTCCAGACGTCGTGCCATCTTGTTGCTACCATCACCTGCCGCGTCTCCGGCGTGAGACGACGTGCCAGCCATCACCACCTGTCGCCGTGTGCCTGGAGTGGGACACCGCCTTCGCTCTCTAATTCTCTACGGGAGGACTCCAGTGTTCCCACTCCAGACGTCAACCCGGCTCGCCATCGCTCCCTATTCCTCGGGGGGATGGCGTGTTCTCCCTCGGACCCCGGCTCGCCATCGCTCCCTATTCCACGGGGGGCTGGCGTGTTCTCCCTCGGACCCCGGCTCGCCATCGCTTCCTATTCCACGGGGGGATGGCGTGTTCTCCCTCGGACCCCAGCTCGCCATCGCTCCCTATTCCACGGGTGGATGGCGTGTTCTCCCTCGGACCCCGGCTCGCCATCGCTCCCTATTTCCACGGGAGGATGACGTGTTCTCGCCCCGGTCCCCTGGGACCCCCTGCGTTCTGCGCTGCCCGTCTGCAGCATCCGAGGAGGAGGAGGAGGATTCCTTTCAGAGCAGCAGAGCCCTACTCGGTGTAGGGATGAAGAGGATCCCCGTGACCGGCCTCCGCCGTCGCGCCCCTGTTCCCGTGCCCGGCCTCCGCCGTCGGGCCCCTGTCCCCGTGCCCGGGCCTCCGCCGTTGGATTCCTGTCCCCGTCCCCAGCCCCTCTCTCCGGGCCTCTGTCCCTGTCTCCAGCCCGCCTCTCCGGGCCTCTGTCCCTGTCCCCCTCTCCAGTGCCCCTAGTCCCTTAGCCTGTTCGCCTGTTAAAGGCACAGTGCCGCAGTTTTCATATTTCATGGACTCTAGTGTTTTTTGTGTTCTCCCTTAAAGGGACTGTGCCGCTTTTTGTTATATAATAAATATTGCCCTGTTTTGGCTTACTCTCATACCTGTCTTGTGTTGTGCGATTGGGGTCGGTTTCAAACCATAACACCTTCTCTATTTGAACGACCACATCAAACAATAGGTGGACACAGGCAAATACTGCGGCATGGTCATGCTGGACCTACAAAAGGCCTTCGACACTGTCAATCACTCCATTCTGATTGACAAGCTAAAAGCTATTGGTTTTGATAGTCTATCAGTGAGCTGGATGCAATCCTACCTGGAGGGGAGAAAACAGATGGTGGAGGTAAACGGTACCCTATCCCCCCCCCCTCCCAGTGAGCTGTGGTGTTCCACAAGGAAGCATACTAGGACCGCTACTGTTCCTAATTTATGCAAATGACATGTCGTCAGCTTGTGACTGCAACTTGTTCGTGTTCGTGGATGACTCAGCCCTGCTGGTCTCTGGCAAGAACAAGTTACAGGTTGAAAAAACCCTCAGCTCGGAACTAGGCAGAATCTGCACCTGGCTCCCTGATAACAAACTATCATTACACCTGAGTAAAACAGAGTCCATTCTCTTCGGTTCAAATAACAAACTCAGCAAGACCGACGGCTTCTCAGTTACAGTGGGTGACAATATTGTCACAAGGAAAGATGAAATTACATACCTGGGTTCCATCCTAGAGGCAAATCTTTCCTGTGACAAAATGGCAACCAATGTAATCAAAAAAGTCAGCCAACAAACTAGATTCTTGTACCGGATCTCCTCTCTGGTAAACAAGAATACCCTGAAGACTCTGGCAGGAGCACTCATTCAAGGGTACTACGACTATGCTTGCACCTCATGGTACCAAAGCACCTCAAAGGCGCTAAAAACTAAATTACAAATATCACTGTTAACAGAATTCGGCTATAGGGCAACAATAATGTGGTCAAGAGGCATGGTTTCTATATTGAGCCTTAACGTGGCGTGGTTTATTATTCACATGGCAGAGCAGTTACACTACAGGTCTTCTCTCACTGAGAGACTGGGGGAAAGAGAAAGAATGGGAGGAGACATATGTATTTATACTCGCCACATGGTGGTGTACCTGAGTTGCTCCGCCTAGAGCGCCCTCTAGTGGAAACAGTTATATATGCAGTTAGACAGTTACTGGTGGAAACAGTTATATATGCAGTTAGACAGTTACTAACAATCCTACACAGAACCTCGGACCTCAACAATCACAAAACAAACTGGTCAGACTACTACTTTACCTTACTCCTAGAACCCACCTCACCCCTGCCCACTTTGACAACCTAGGATGGCTTAGAGTAGACGACAGTCAGAGTACAGCAACTTACAATGGGCCTGGTCTACAAGATACACTACACGACTAACGTACCCATGTACATGTCAAAATACTTCCCAAAGATCAGTGAATACCACGACCACAACACCAGAGGGAGCTCCACAAATCATGTTAAACCCAGATTTGGCTCAAACAAGGGACTAAACACGTTTTGTAATTATGCCACATCAATGTGGAACGCCCTACCCACAGCTGTAAAGGAATGTGAATCACTACCCTCTTTCAAAACCACTTTCAAAGAGCACCTACGGGAGACTGCAATTCGAAACTGGCCCCTGTAAATGTCCTAACCCAACCCCCTCCAATGTACAGTTACCCCACCCCGCTCCCCATCATATGTATATATTTTCTGTTAGGATCTCTGGGTAACAGTACTGTATATTTGCATATCATACATGTCACAAATGTAACAGTACTATATACCTGTATATCATGTATGTCCCTATGTCATAAATGTCATGATGTCATGTATGAATTGAAAATGGGGGACCCTGATAATGGGGAAACCCAGGAGGGTGTCTATAAGCTCAGACGCTCAGACAGCTCTGTGTTAATGAGTTTAAAATCATTCAGACTCAAAGCTCTGTGTTAATGAGTTTAAAATCCTTCACCTCATGTAGCCGGTGAGACATTGCCGGCAAATTGCTGTTCCACTTGAGGATAATTCAGATGGACATTAAAGTTCAGTTTTATTTAGGTTCTCCAGCTCATGTTGGGATGAGAGGAAATGAGCTGTAAATAGAGAACACATTCACATTGATTGATTGATTGATTGATTGATTGATTGATTGATTGATTGATTGATTGATTGATTGATTGATTGATTGATTGATTGATTGATTGAAATTTGTATTAACAGATTTCAGAATGGGTACAATACAGTATGGCTCAATACACACAATTGTTAAGGGGATGCAGACCAGAGAAAGACTTTCGTCTTGTTTACATCAGGGTCCCCCATTTTCAATTCATCATGACATTTATGACATACACGACATACAAATATACAGTACTGTTACATCCAGACATTTATGACATACAAGATACAGTATACAAATATACAGTACTGTTTAAGAGACAGATCATAAAAGAAAATATATACATTCGAGGGGGAAGAAACTGTACATTGGAGGGGGTTGGGTGGGTGAGTGGGGGGGGGGGGTTGGACATTTACCAGGGCCAGTTTCGACTTGCAGCCTCCCGTAGGTGCTCTTTGAGATCGGTTTTGAAGGAGGGTAGGGCTTCACATTATTTTACGGCTGTGGGTAGGACGTTCCACATTGTTGTGGCATAATTGCGAAACGTGTTTAGTCCCTTGTTTGAGCCGAATCTGGGTTGAACATGATTTGTGGAACTCCCTCTGGTGTTGTGGTCATGGAATTCTCTAACCTTTGGGAAGTATTTCGACATGTACATGGGTATCTTAGTGGTGTAGTGTATCTTGTAGACCAGGCGCATTGCAAGTTGCTGTACTCTGTCGTCTACTCTAAGCCATCCTAGGTTGTCAAAATGGGCAGGGGTGAGGTGGGTTTTAGGAGTAAGGTGAAGCAGTAGTCTGACCAGTTTGTTTTGTGATGTTTGTAGTCTTGTTTTTAGGGCCTTTGAGGTGCTTTGGTACCATGAGGTGCAAGCATCGTCGTAGTACACTTGAATGAGTGCTCCTGCCAGAGTCTTCAGGGTATTCTTGTTTACCAGAGAGGAGATCCGGTACAAGAATCTTGTTCGTTGGTTGACTTTTTTGATTACATTGGTTGCCATTTTGTCACAGGAAAGATTTGCCTGGAACCCAGGTAGGTCATTTCATCTTTCCTTGTGACAATATTGTCACCCACTGTAACAGAGAAGCTGTTGGCCTTATTGAGTTTGTTACTTGATCCGAAGAGAATGGACTCTGTTTTTTTTTTTTTTACTTTATTTTTATTTTATTTTAGCGTTTATCGCTTTTCTGGTCAAGCATGACCGACAGTTGTAGAGTGAAACGGGAGGGAGAACAGGGGATGACATTCGGCAAATGACGGCGGATCCGGGAATCGAACTCGGAGTCAACCAGAACCGTGACGCAGCACGGCTCCTCCCGACGCAGAAATAGCGCCGAGATACGCGGTGAGCTACTGGAGCTCCCCATAATGGACTCTGTTTTACTCAGGTGTAATGATAGTTTGTTATCAGCGAGCCAGGTGCAGATTCTGCCGAGTTCAGAGCTGAGGGCTTTTTCAACCTGCAACTTGTCCCTTTCAGAGACCAGCTCAGGACTCCGAGAACAGGAACAAGTTGCAGTCACAAGCTGATGACATGTCATTTGCATAAATTAGGAACAGTAACGGTCCTAGTATGCTTCTGTGGTATAATATAATGTCCTCATGTAAATATACTCCCCTCCCCTGTGTCCCCCTTACCTGTGCCCCCCCCCCCCTCTCTGTGGAATAAGACATTCCCCTCCCCTTTCTCCCCAAACCTGTACCCCCCCCCCCATTTGACCTATCAAATGGGACCACACACCCCCCCTTGTTGAACTATATAGGGCTCCTCCCGACCACAATCGAGGTCTTCTCACCTGGGTCATTTCAGCTGATCACCTGGGGGAAGCCCTCAGCCATTCTCTCTATGTACTTACTATCTGTTTGGTTAATAAACCTTTGTTATTATCCAAACCTCGGTTGACTGAGAACATTCTTCATCAGGATATCCACAAATATCCCACAATTGGCGTCTACGAACTTGTGACGGACTCTTGCGTCCTACCGGCGTGCTGTATTGTTTCAGCTATACAGAGAAAAGTGAGTATAATAGATGGTCGACCAAAAATGTATGGCAAGGAATTAAAACCTTCCCGCTTTTCTCTGTGCCAGGTGAATATTACAGAATGTTGTCAAATATTGAGATCATGGCTGAGTAAGAATAATGTGCATTAATATATCTGATCTGTATTGAGAATCGTTACCAGGGCGCGCGTGCACCTGGGTCCTTATCAGGCGGTTCTGAGAGGATGGGTTATATGTGCTATTCCCGAAAGTTTAGGCACAAAGGTTGAAGTGCTATTCCTGGTCGAGTTGGAGCCGACCAAAAGCTAAGGCACACAATACAGGTTGTTGGATTGCTAACCCAAGTCTAATTCAGACTGAAATATAGGCAACAAAAGGAGATACGTGAGCTTATTAGAGTGATATCATTGGAAAACGCTACTCTCTTAGAAACTATTCTGTGATTCTTTTGGCAAAGAGGCGGGAAGTTAGGACCGAGAAGCTGTTATAATCTAATTAGATTTAACAGAGTAACGTCATAATATTCATTGTTTCAACCTCAAACTAAGCCCACAATCTCTTCCATTCCTGAAAACGATGTATTTGGATTAAATTAACCAATTGATCATACAGATAGCGGGAAGATGATCACGCGATGTCCTAGTAGTACATGATTACGCGATGCCCCGGGAGTACGTGAATGTACATTAAACGGGACATCAGTCGCGGAAAGTACATTAAACGGGACATTAGTCGCGAGTTGAAGAGACCGAGAGTATGATTAAACGGTATATTCACATCTAATATATCGCTGGTAAATTTCGAAGTCAGGTTCGGTCGTTATGACTTTAATAACGATGTATAGTTATATATCAAGGGATAAATGCCTTGTCGCAGCAGATGCTGGTCGACTAAACGAACAGCGATCCAAAACAGTCAGATATACCCACACGTTAACTTATATGTATTAATGTTTGTTTGTCTGTTTAAAGTCTCGTTTGTATACGCACAATATGCCGACTGATATCGCGCCGAGCATTGAGAGACGAGTACCGTTATACAGAGGATAACATTAAGGTGCAACTCACGGGACAAACTAGGATAGTAATTTCCGGAATCAACAAAACCGGCCCACGGGAACGACCATTTGGGGAAGTATAGTTTTATCGTTTCAGTTTGTTTACGTTTCACATATGCACAGGCGCGTTCATTCGGTAACAAAACGCTGGTTTAGGAATTCCAGGCTATTGAGAGCTCGTAAAAAAAAAAAAAACTGTATGAATTGCAAAGCGTTATTTCCGAGGCGAATGGGAACGCGTGAACGTCGCATGGACTGATGACGTCATACAAAAGTGCGATATGAAACTATCATTGGGCGAACGGTAAGGTTTAATATGCCCGAGGCCGAAGGTATATGAAATCCACGTATAATATACGACGTCAACACAACAGCTTTCCCCGGTGAGTATGAAAATCATAATATAGATGCTTTGATTGATTGATTGAAAACTTTATTAACAGATTGCAGAATGGGTACAATACAGTACAGCTCAATACACACAATTGTTAAGGGGATGCAGACCAGAGAAAGACTTTTGTCTTGTTTACATCAGGGTCCCCCATTTTCAATTCATCAGGACATATATGACATACATGACATACAGATAGTCAGTACTGCTACATCTATACATTTATGACATACCAGAATTGCAAATTCAGTACTGTTTGTGATACAAAAGGAGTCAAGAAAAGAGAGTATATACATTTGACGTAGAAACTTACATACACAACTATCATCTCAGTTACAGTAAATTACAACTATCTCAGATCACTTGAGTGTTTATGTTGCTTTAATTTACACATTATAAGTCACATAAAGCTAATTACAATGTCTGTTTCAGAATTATAATACATCTGTGGGCATACCGGTCATACTGACCAATACGGGGAGCTAAACAAACACTTCCGGTTTCCAGTATATGGCAGTACAGGAATTGTAGTCCACATAAACAGTGTTAGATTAGACTTTATAAGCTTTTAATGTTGAAAACTTGGGCACAAACAACATAGATTATGTTTAAAAGTAAGATGTTTAGGTTAACAAATAAGTTATATTCACTTGAGTTAATGTGTTTATCTAAAGAACCAATGAAAGATAACTAGCCCTTTCCATTGTAAGACATTTTTAAACATGATTCAAAATGTGTGGTTCCACATTCATATGATGCTTGTGTACATATGCGATATGATTGATAAATGATAACACTATCATTACATCCTAGGATGGGATGGATGAGAACTAGCTGATGTTTTTGTTAAGCTCACAGACAATCAACAAAGAACCCACTCAAATGGTCTTAGGAGTGGAAAATTAACATGTGTTTTTATTTTCAGTCAGGCTCTGAGGCGAGATGCAGAGACCTACACCCAAATTGTATCACAAAAGACTGAAACTCCAACAATTTGCATATCAACATGTGTGGAGCTGAAAGACAATCGATTGACCAGTTAAAACAAATCTGCATCCAAACACCCACATGTAAATTGTGTTTACAGGAAGCAAACAGACAATCAAGAGACAGAAAGGGACTGAGTTAATCTACATTAGAACAAAGCAGTTTGGAGCTAAAGGGAAATCAATTGTGAGACGATAGCAGACACTATTCAGGATGGACACTTGAAACCCACAGGTGATGGAGAAGAGAGACAAAGCAATGCAAATGCCTGCATCTGACCACAGACTTGGTGGACCAACAGAGAACCACTTAGTTAACATGAATCAGACACGGGTGAAGAATTTGCAGTCATGAAAGACACCATATTTCCCATACTAACAAAATAACATAACTTGCATGCTATCCCCTCCTTCTATTCTCTGCTTATAACCAATACCATGCATGATTCTTTTAACAAACTAATACATTTCCATGACTGCAAAATATCAACCACCAAAATTGAAGCACAATTATCTAAATGTACAAGGTATACACGTACATTGATCATTTAGCTGACACTTTTATCCAAAAGCGACTCACAGGGTCTGTATGACAGGACATCAAAAAGGGCACAACTCTATCAGCTGAGTAACAATGGTCATCAAAGTGTTGAGTGCTACAGTGTAGGTTAGTTTATTAGGACAAATGCATGACAGTAAGGTTAGCTAGGGTTAGAATTATTTGTATCAGTTGAAAGCAGGATAATCATTTACACAATGATTATCAAAAAGGTTAGCTAGGGTTAGAATTATTTGTATCAGTTGAAAGCAGGATAATCATTTACACAATGATTATCAAAATGCACAAGGTATATTAGAGGTAATTAAATTAATACTACTTAAGAGTAGACGAGAAAATGAATGATTGTTTTTCATGCAAAATTAACTGGCTGCCTAGATTTTATGTTTTTTCCCCATGCTAAATTATGACGAGCCACACTGAGACGTGAAGAACGCCAGAGAAGGCGTGGCGAGGTAAGTATCCTGAGGTACACCCAACGCATCCTGAGGTAAGATCAAATTAAATTTGACATCACAGATTATAAAGATAAAAAATAAATGTTTCTGATTCCATGCAAAGATCGGATCCAAACGATATCAAATGCACGATGGTATTACACAATGAAATGAATTAACCCTAAATCATTTTCCTCTGTAGCAGAAAGGCGTTGAATCATTTATGTGAGGAGTTTTCTAAGGCAGTTTTCATCATCCTCAGATCATGAATTGGTGAGAGGACAGGACGAGTGAGACGACGCGTGACCTGAACCACGAACAACAGCAGAGGACCACGAAGAACACCGTCAAGGAGCTGCGGACGCAACCAGGGCGACGACAACAACCGTGGGAGAACCACCAGCACACAGCCCACAGACGTCCCCAAGACAGTGGAGCAGGGGACCACGAAGGAGACTGACCAAGGAGACACTGACGAAGAGGAGATCAACCTTTGACGGCCTCCACCCCGGCACTGCAGACCACGGCAAACCAAACCCATCACCTGCAGATGGGAACCAAAGCCCCGACCATCAAGATGGATTCCGATGATAAGCTTCTCATCCGGTGAGAGAGAGCGTCCTACTGACTAACCACTACACCGGCGGGCCCTCGCCCTCCATCAAGTGGTACCGCAATGACGAGGAGAGGACAGCGAAACCAGCACAACACATTTAAAAACGCCCTACCGCCATGTCTCAAGGCCTGATAAAGGTCAAGCATGAGCACAGTGGCAGACATGTGATGGTGGTGGAGAACAACATAGGCTCCAGGAAAAGAGTCTGCAAGGCCACTATAGTTGACTGCTACCGGTGACCCTTGACAAGGTACACAGGGAGTGGACGGCGACCTCCTGTAAGCCCCCTCTGAATGATGGAGGAGTGAATGTTCCCGACTGCACCGTCAAGAAGAGAGACATCATCATCAGAGACCTGTGGACCAAGAGGCATCTGAACGCCACATTGTCCACATTATTATGTATTTATTTAAATTTTACTGTGTTACTGTATTACATCACATTTGAATTACTTAGGTTACAAAATTGTATTGTCAGACAAGAAAGAATCAGTTGGTTTATTCTCTCATAGAAGAGGACATGTAACGTTGTTGTTTTGCACCTGTATGGTGAACCATTGATAGTATATGCACTAGAATTACATACAGAAGCGATGCATAAGACGTTTTATCTCCTCATTTATAGAGAAGAAATGGAGAAAATTGCCTGATTCTAAGTAAAGACCAACAAAACTGAGGCAATCACAGATGAAAGTGACACTCAAACTCAGGTTAAATACAACTGGATCCTAAGTAATTTCATCAAGAATCATTATAAAATGTGCATATATATATTTTTGAACAGTTTCCCATAATCAATCATGTTAGTTTTATTAACCACCAGGTTAACGGTTGTTAAAATGTTTTTGTACACATTAGCCTTATGTGTAAATCCTATTCCTAATAATTATGCACACAATTTTGTTTTTCACCCTGTGCACTCTGACCACACAGAGACAGTGCTCACATGTATGTAATAGTTTTATTACTATGCCTGTATGCACAACCATCACATTAGCTCCCCTGAGTCACGACATGAACGACTGAAGGTATGCCAAGATATTTGCACAGCTATAGCTTCTAATGATTATGTTAATTGTTGTTTGATATCAGAGTTGAGGACCACTCATTGATATAGGTATTTTGAGCGATTAATAAAAGAAAAGGGTGATATCTATTCCCACATCTCTGATATCAAAATAACACAGACCGCAGTCCAGTCGATCATGTCATGAATCATGTATATAAATAATACTATTTTAAACTGTTATGCCAACCAACACATTGGCCAACATTTTCATTATTTTAATTATTTTCTATTTTATTCATTATCTGATAACCGATGGATTACATCGGTCCCCACTTTTACCTGTTCCAAACAACCCTGGTATATTATACATTAATCTCACCCACATTATAACAGAGAAAAGTGAGTATTGTGGTATAATATAATGTCCTCATGTAAATATACTCCCCTCCCCTGTGTCCCCCTTACCTGTGCCCCCCCCCCCTCTCTGTGGAATAAGACATTCCCCTCCCCTTTCTCCCCAAACCTGTACCCCCCCCCCCATTTGACCTATCAAATGGGACCACACACCCCCCCTTGTTGAACTATATAGGGCTCCTCCCGACCACAATCGAGGTCTTCTCACCTGGGTCATTTCAGCTGATCACCTGGGGGAAGCCCTCAGCCATTCTCTCTATGTACTTACTATCTGTTTGGTTAATAAACCTTTGTTATTATCCAAACCTCGGTTGACTGAGAACATTCTTCATCAGGATATCCACAAATATCCCACACTTCCTTGTGGAACACCATAGCTCACTGGGAGGGGGAGGGGGGGTAGTGTACTGTTTACCTCCACCATCTGTTCTCTCCCCTCCAGGTAGGATTGCATCCAGCTCACTGATGAACAATCAAAACCAATTGCTTTTAACTTGTCAATCAGAATGGAGTCATTGACAGTGTCGAAAGCCTTTTGGAGGTCGAGCATGACCATGCCGCAGTATTTGCCTGCGTCCACCTCTTAGAGAAATAGAGAAGGCATGTGTCAGTGGAGTGGGATGTTCTGAACCCAGATTGGAATTCGTAGATTCGCTTTTTTTCCGCAAGGTTTGATTGATTGAACATTTTATTAACAGATTGCAGAATGGGTACAATACAGTACAGCTCAATACACACAATTTTTAAGGGGATGCAGACCAGAGAAAGATTTTCGTCTTGTTTACATCAGGGTCCCCCATTTTCAATTCATCTTAACATATATGACATACATGACATACAGATAGACAGTACTGCTACATCTAGACATTTATGACATACCAGATTTACAGATACAGTACTGTTTGTGATACAAAAATAGTCTAAAAAAGAGAGTATATATATTTGACGAAGAAACTGCACATTGGAGGAGGTTGGGTAGGGGGGGTGTAGGTTGGGTGGGGTGGGGGGGGGGGGGGAACTGTACATTGGAGGTGGTTGGGTGGGTGGGGGGGGGTTGGGTAGGCGGGGTGGGTAACTGTACATTGGAGGGGGTTGGGTTAGGACATTTACTGTACATTGGAGGGGGTTGGGTTAGGACATTTGGGGCCAGTTTCGAATTGCAGTCTCCCGTAGGTGCTCTTTGAGAGTGGTTTTGAAAGTGGGTAGTGATTCACATTCCTTTACAGCTGTGGGTAGGGCGTTCCACATTGATACTTTTGGTACTTTTCGACCTGTTCATAGACTATTTTTTACATGACTTTCGAGATGGAGGTAAGAATAGAAACAGGTCTGTAGTTGCCTGCGTCTAATTTGCTGCCTTTTTTGTGCAGGGGGGGTCACTCTCACAATTTTTAAGTCTTTGGGGACGTGTCCCTGTTTTATGGAGAGGTGATGACTGGGGTGATGGTCCGAGGAATTTGGAGGGGATATTGTCATGGCCAGTGGCCTTGTTAGGTTGGAGGGCGCTCAGTTTTTTTAGTACCTCAACTGTTACCATTTCAAGTTTGAAGTCGTCTTTGCGGACCCCTAGGTTTTTGTAGTAGGCTAGGATGTGTTCTACCCCAAAATGCCCTGAGTGGGAGGGTAGTTTATTAACCAGTGTTGTGGCTATGTTTGTAAAGAAAATGTTTAAGTATTTGGCCACATCCAGCTTGTCTGTGATGAGAGTGTTTTCTGTCTTTATGTTTATGTTTGTAAATCTGGTTTAGTTTTTTGCTGGAGCCTAGTTGGTTGTTAAGTCATTTCCAAAGTTCCCGGGGTTTGTGTTATGGGAACAGAGGAACGGGACCCGAATAAGAGAATGCAAACAGTTCAACAGTTTAAACGCAACAAATAGCGTATATTTATTCACAACAAAAATATCATAAGACAAGCAGAGTAATACAAACACAAACGAGGTGGTGGTGTCGTGCGAGTTACGAGTAGGCCGGGAGGGCCTGGGTGAATGAGATGTGTAGTTACTCCCAAATATCTATATCTGTAATGGGGTCTTACTGTGTTGTATATGTCGTGGAACAAGGTTGCCTTAGCAACGCCAGGAAAAGATATCGGGAATACCCCCGAGGGCATAACACGCGAGGGACTTGGCGAGGTAGGGGCAGTGGCGGACTGGGACACAAATTCAGCCCGGGACATTCAGACGCACCAGCCCACACACCGGCCCATGCACCGGCCCCGAAACCGGCCCACACAACGGGCGTTATGAAACAATTGTCCAGTATTAAACAACCCAAGGCTGTGGCTAAGGAGTCAACATCAGGGAGACCAAATCTACACACCGCCCCTAGATGTGCACTCATACACAGTGCACACACACACACACACAGACACACACATACATATACCGTTACTTCCCGTCATTGGCATATGTTTTTTTTTACTAACATCTTAGTGCCTCATTAGCCTAGGGATTAAGGATACATGAAGTATTAACTACACCATAATAATATTGAGGTTTTGATCCATAGAAAGTAGGGATGTCCGATATTATCGGCCTACCGATATTATCGGCCGATATCGGCATTAAAATGTGATATCGAAAAATATCGGTATCGGTTTTAAAGAAATAATATTTTATTTACATTTCTATAACCTTTATTTACCCAGGCAAGCAAGTAAGAACCAATTCTGATTTTATTTATTGTCAAAAGTATGCATAATGTTGTGTTAATTCCACAACAAGAGATATGTAATGTTAATTACCTGAAATTATTCCATTTCTTGGGGCGGGAAACCCTGCATATATCGGTATCGGTTGATATCGGTTGATATCGGTATCGGAAATTAAGAGTTGGACAATATCGGTATATCGGTATCGGTAAAAAAGCCAATATCGAGCATCCCTAATAGAAAGGTCTGTGCTACACAATTTCAGTTAGATTGGATTTATTGTCCTTTAATTTGGCACTCATGACATTAGTTGCTTGCCGTTTAATCAACATTGAAAGACCCCCCACTTCCTCCCAGACACCCATTCCAAGAGCCTGTTTTCTCTCTCTCTCTCTCTCTCTCTCTCTCTCTCTCTCTCTCTCTCTCTCTCTCTCTCTCTCTCTCTCTCTCTCTCTCTCTCTCTCTCTCTCTCTCTGTGTGTCTCTCTCTCTGTATCTCTCTCTCTCTGTCTCTCTCTCTGTGTGTCTGTCTGTCTGTCTGTCTGGACTGGGCTCTCTCTCTCCACTCAGGGTCAGCTGTGCTGGACTGGGCGCTCTCTCTCCCCTCAGGGTCAGCTGTGCTGGATTGGGCGCTCTCTCTTTCCTCAGAGTCAACTGCATAAGAAGAACATCAGCAATCAATAATAATGGCTTGAATTCATACAGCGTTTTTCAGCCTTTTGAAAACACCCAAAGTAGTAGTAGTAGTAGTAGTAGTAGTAGTTTATTCAGTCATCATCTCACACAATACAATATACCCCATCATTTCAGGGGTAGAGGGGACTGTGTAGTCCCAGAGGGGACTGTGTAGTCCCAGACAGGAGGTCTGCTTTTAGTCAGACAGCCTTTTCCGTGAGAGCAGCCCACACCTGGAACAGTCTGCCAACACGGCTCAGGGAGTATCAAAGTTACATCTCATTTAAAACTAACTTAAAATCATGGTTGAGAGATGGTCAAGTGTGCGACCATTTTAACTGAGGGGTTGTATTTTAATGTATGTATTTTAGTGTATTGTAACCTATACTGATTCCTACTGTGTTTTAATTATTGTACTATGTTTTTTAACTGAGGGGTTGTATTTTAATGTATTTATTTGTATGTATTTTAGTGTATTGTAACCTATATTGATTCCTACTGTGTTTTAATTATTGTACTATGTTTTAATTATTGTTGTGCTCATGTCACCTGCCCCAGAGACTACAGTTGAAAATTAGCCAACTTGGCTAAACTGGCATATTTACAGTCAAATGTTCCTTAATATGCACTGTCTCTGTATTTTAAACCAATAAATACAAATACAAAAAATTTAACAATATTTTTGATTTTACAGTGACTGAAAAGGTACAGACTGAAGCATAATGCTTATATATGCCTGTCCTATATTCTTAACAAAAATTAAAAAAATTGGCGGCTATGTGGCGTAGTGGGCAAGGCGCTCGCCACAAATACTGGAGACGCTGGGCTCGCCTGTTCGAGCCCAGCGCTCCACATTGCTTTCAGTTTAGCTGGTCGTTCATACTAATACACATTGGCCGTATTAGGGGGTGGGAAACTGATGGGTGGGGATTGGGCGTTGTGGACAGCGACTCCTACAGGTCGGTTGGTGTGCCTGCGCAGTAGAATCAGGAAGTGTCGGGGGCAGCGTGAGCCTCCCACGCGTTACTCCTCGCCACTGAGAGATCGAGCTGCGCAGGTGAAAAGATGCGACTGCTGTTACCTCAAGTACCGGAGGGGACTTGTGCTATGTATGACTTAGTCCACATTGCAGCCGGCTTGTGGGAGGCAAGAAACAGCGTTCGTTACAGGGGAGGGTTGAATTGGATGATACGAAATTGGGATGGGAGAAATGTAGAAAATGGGAGAAAATGTGGATAAAAAAAAACAAAAATTAAAAAAATTAAGACTCCAAAACAGTATTTTAAAAGAAAATAGCAAAAGAAAACAGTATTATTCACCCCTGTAGTTTTCAAAAATAGCTTTACAAATTTTTCTTAAAAACCAAAAGCGAATTACTCATTCTTAACTGTATATCAGCATTGTTCCACAAAGCGCTTCACAGAAACCATCAAGCATTCACACTCACACAGTCATACACTACTGGTGGTTGTGAGCAGCATCAGCAAACACAGCTGCCCTGTGGCAGACTGACGGAATCATGTCTGCTAATCAGCGCCAACCACCATCAACAACCTTCATAAATACATTCAACATTAATGGAATAGGCTAACTACCAACTTAGCTGTAGCAGTTAGCTGTTATATGCAATCACATATGTTTAACTACGGGGTAGTAGTTGACCTAGTTGTTAGCTTAAGCTAGTTAGCTGTGGTTATTTACAAACATGTAGATGAGACTAATCATATACAGATCGAGAACATGGCTAACAGTTGGGAATTCTAAGGTACATCTTATTTAAGCATGTAAAATGGCAACTAATCAATTCAATCAATTAGATTACCAATATTATATCAACATGAAAATTTGGAAGGGAACATAATAGTATTTTATTTTAGTATTTACTATTATAATATTAGTAGCCGATTAATTTGCAGCCCGTCCTAGGTTCTGATTGGCTCTCTAGGTTAGCACTTTAGCTTCTGATGCTGTGGTGGGCACTAGTCCTAACATTGCTAACTAAACTTTTAGTCAGAGAAAAAACGTCACGAGTCACAACTGTTTACGTCCACGTGCTGTAAGGAATCAGGAATACGGAAAGCACATTGTCTTGTAATAGAATGACTGAAATCACTGCAAGAGCTAGTATAGGCTAGCTAGCCCTCATGAACCGGCAGACACCAACAGTAGAATATGCACTAGGCTACTGCATGCACCTGTCATGTTACTGTTGGTTCCTTCCACTTGAACTTCATCATCATTAGCAGCAGCAGCGGGTAAACATGTCTGTAATTTTAGAACATTGTTCTGCGTCTTTTACTAGCAATTTTAGTTTTTTAATTCTAGCTTTTTCAGCTCCACCCTTTCTTTTTTTGCATTCTCCATTTCTGCGCTTCTAGGCCTACTCGCGGTTGGGAGGAAACGTGAATCTCATTCACTGATGTCTCATGTCTCATTCAAGACTGGCTAACAAAAGCATGTCTTTCACTTAACACCAAGAAAACAGTGTGTATGATGTTCACAAAGTCACCAGTAGAGGTCACTCACTCTAATGTGTTTCTGGGAGAGGCGGAGCTGGACATTGTACATTAATTCAAGTATCTTGGGGTCACATTGGACTCTACATTGACCTTCAAAAAGTCATGTGAAGAAAGTGACAAACAGTCAAGTTTAACATCGAAAACTTCAGGCAGATCAGGCCCTGCCTGCCAGTTAATGCTGCAAGGATGTTTCTGCATTCAATGATTTTATCACACATCGAGTAGGCCTACTGTTTTATCAACTGGTCTCTTTTATATGTCACTACTCTTACACCAATATAATTACTCTACAAAAAAGCCATAAAAGTATTTGATAGGAAACAAATTTCATTTCATCACTGTAATGTTTTAGAAAAACATAACATGCTAAGTTTCGAGAATTTCCAAGTTTTCAAATATACTTGCTTCATGTACAAGGTTCTGCATGGACTTGCCCCTCCCCCATTGAATGAGTTCATCCAACAGAAAGCAGACACTGGCATTACCACCAGGGCCATCAGTAGAGGGGACTGTAAGGTGCCTTTTCGGTATACTACCATTGCAAAAACTGTGTTCTCTGTTAAAAGTGGTAACTACTGGAATAGCCTGCCAGTTGTGATTAGAGAGTGCCCTACATACTCCATGTTCAAGACCCATCTTAAACTGCATCTTAAGGCAAACCAGAACTGTGATAATTTTTAATCTGATTTAGTTTATGCAACTTGTTTATTGTTTTATTGCCGGCCCACACACTGGCCCACACACCGGCCCACATAATGGCCCACACACCGGCCCACATATGGCCCACACACTGGCCCACACACTACACCGGCCCACACACTACACCGGCCCACACACCGGCCCACATTAGTGGCCCACACACTGGCCCACACACTGGCCCACACACCGGCCCACAGACTGGCCCACATAGTGGCCCACACACCGGCCCACACACCGGCCCACATACTGGCCCACACACCGGCCCACACACTGGCCCACACACTGGCCCACATTAGTGGCCCACACACCGACTCACACACTGGCCCACACACCGGCCCACACACTGGCCCACATTAGTGGCCCACACACCGACTCACACACTGGCCCACACACTGGCCCACACACTGGCCCAAAAAAAAAAAAGTTAAAAGGTAAAAAAAAAAAAAAAAAAAAAAAAAGTATATATATTTTTTTTTTTTTTTTTTTGGACCAGCCCACTTTGGTCCCGGCCCATCGGGATTCGTCCCGAACGTCCCGATGGCCAGTCCGCCACTGGGTAGGGGAGAAAAGAACCAACGGGGGAGAAACAAGTGAACTTGAACGTGACGTGCGCGGCACGGCTGCGAGGGCGATGTCTTTCAAAAACAGAACTAGGCACAAGAGAAAAAGAACACGAGATTAGTAAACATACCCAAGCTAGAAGGGAGAGAAGGTTAGGATTAACAAGGCAGATAACATGCGCAACCAACAACGAAGGTTAACACTAGAATATAGAATGTATCACAATGACTTGGAGATAAGGACAAAAATAGTCAGAGGTAAAATATTAAGACACAACCTACTGTTCCAACAGAACAAACTCGTGTAGTCTACTGGGCTGCGCAGGAATTTATAGTCCGGGGGGAACAACAGTCTCTGATTGTAGATCAGAAGCAGCCGTGGAACGGAGGCATCTAGTGAGGCGCGCTCGTTGGGGCGCATGTTACTTTTTAACAGCGGAGCAGTGCAAGAATGTGACAATTTGACCATGTGACCGCGGCAACGCGGGAGAGCGGCAGTGCGGAAATAGGCTGTCTATTGCCATTCTCTAAGCTCCTTAACAGCGCCTAAACTTAACCGTTCTAACCTTAACCAACTCCGAAACAATGCCTAACCTTAACCTTAACCATGCCTAACCTTAACCTTAACCATAGAAAGAATATTGCCATTCTCTAAGACAAACTCTAACCTTAACCAGCTCCTTAACAGCGCCTAAACTTAACCGTTCTAACCTTAACCAACTCCGAAACAATGCCTAACCTTAACCTTAACCTTAACCATGCCTAACCTTAACCGGCGAAAAAATACACGTTAAAAAAAAAAATCATGTTAAAAAAAAAAAAATGTATGGGATTCGAACTTGTCAACAACGGACCGCAGGACCACAGGACCGCTGCGTTGCCAGGTGAGCTGAGCGCCGAATGAAAATCATGGCGGATTAGGGCGGTTACATAATGCCGCAGCTCTGCCGCTCCGCTCTGCCGCTGTCGCAGCCAATCAGGGAAAACGCGGAAGCAACGGCAGCACTGCTCCGCTGTTATTAAGCAATAAGCCGTTGGCGCTGCGTAACAGCGCAGCGCGCCCTCTGGGGGAAACTGTCAGAGGCAGGGACCTGCTCAGATGCAGCCCTCACAAGTTCAATAGTTTGTTTTTGTTTTCCTCAGTTTTGTCATTGATGAAATTTTTTCTTACGTTTCTTAGTCTGTTTCTTTGTTGTTTGAGTTCAACCACGTGGGCTTGGAGATCACTGTTTGATCTTTTGGCAAGCTTTGACTGACTTTTATGAAGTTCAGAGCATTTTTTGTCTCTGGTTTACTTTTCATAGCGGTCAGTAATCCATCCAGCATCCATCGCTCAGCACGGTTTTTAACCCTGGTGGGGGGGCCATGTTGTTTAGTATTGATGAGAATTTGGTTTTGAATCCAAGCCATGTTTCTTCAACTAGTGTACCACTGAGCACTGAGCATCCAGGGGCGAAAGGCAGCCCCCCCCACCCGATCATTCTGGGAGGCTTCCTCGGCATGACACTCTCCCAGGACCTGAAATGGGAGCTGAACACCATCGCTCTCAACAAAAAGGCCCGGAAGAGGATGTTCTTCCTACGTCAGCTGAGGAAGTTCAGGCTGGCGAGGACTATGATGGTCCAGTTTTACACCGCCATCATCCAGTCCATCCTCACCCTCTCCATCATCACCTGGTTCCCTGCAGCCACGGTCAGGGACAAGGCCAAGCTGCAGCGGGTGATACGATCAGCGGAGAGGGTGATCGGCTGCCCCCTTCCCTCCCTCGAGTCCCTACATTCCACCAGGGCCTTGAGGAGGGCGAGGAAGATCATGGCAGACCCCGCCCACCCGGGTCACGGCCTCTTCATCATGCTCCCCCACGGCAGGCGGCTACGGCTGCCCAAGACATAAAAATCCCGCCATAGACTCAGCTTCTTCCCCTCAGCAGCTCGCCTGGTAAATGAGTCAGGTGTCCCCCTGCTCTCCCCCCCTCTATGGCGAGCTGCTAGGGCTGGACCTCTGGACTTGAACTGTGCTGCACTGTATCCATGTCCCCAACCACTGCACTTTACTGTCTTATTGTTGTCTCACTGTTCTGTCCTGTTTTGCACTTATTTATTTATTATTATGTTTATTCCTATTTGTGGAAAAATCATGCACTGTAATGTCGAATCACGTTCCATTTGTACCTGTACAATATGGTGAATAAAGTCATCTGAATCTGAATCTGAATATTACCAGTCTAGGCTCTCCAGTTCTTGGTCCCTAGATGTGACTGTTTTGTGACAGCCGGCCTTTTGTTTTAGCTTTTTGCAAATACAGAATATCATATAATGATCGCTTAATCCGCATGCTATAACCCCTTTATTGGAGATAAAGGGTTGGGTGATTAGCTGGCTGATACTGTGCAGATCACAAAACCTACTGAAGGACTTGGAAACGGGTGCTTCTTTTCGTTGCATATCCGTGTTCCAGTCCCCATCAGGATTTTTTCTACATCTTCAACCCCAGCTAAACACCCATCAAGTGTATGAGTAAAGCAGAAGCTAAATGAATAACATGGAGGATGGGGAAATGGCAAGAATTCTGGTAAATCAATTACTGGATGAAATCAACACAAAGCTAAATATGGAGAGGAGGTCATTATTACAAGACTGAGACTAGATTGGAATACTGAATACTGTCAGGACTGGAGGGATGTCATTATAGGCTACACTGCAGGAAATATCAGAGAGGAATATATTGATAGCAAATCTGAAAGAAAATGGAATTATGGAAGATTATGTAATGAGTAACAGTGCTTGCAGCACATAAAAAATGTATTCCACACTCATTAGCACTCTCTCGTTTCAACTGCTCCTGTTTTGTTGTAACAGTACTGTATATCTGTATGTCATGTATTTTATAAATGTCATGATTAGATTAGATGTTTAGATTAGATTCTTATATCTGTATATCTGTATGTTGTGTATGTCATTATGAATTGAAAATGGGGGACCCTGATGTAAACAAGACGAAAATATTTCTCTGGTCTGCATCCCCTTAACAATTGTGTGTATTGAGTTGTACTGTACTGTACCCATTCTGCAATCTGATCATTAAAATGTTCAATCAATCAATCAATTCAATCAATCAATCAATCAATCAATCAATCAATCAACCGTTTCAAAACTTTCAACACGGTTAAGCAAAAGGACACTGATACAATAGTTCACACTCATGAGCAGCAGGTGGCGGTAATGCATCTTAAATTGGACGCCAACCGCCTTTAGAAGACAGGAAAGGAAGAAGAAGACGAAGAGAATAGAAGAAGAAGAAAAATGGCGGCTCTGTGCAGTGAGTTTGGAGACTTGAAACACATTAAAAAACAACTAATATCAGTCATATCCCTTTGCCAAGAGCGAGGACTTGTACATAGCGTTAAATGGTAAGTAAGAGTCATTTTATCCGCATTGATTAGCGAATCGTCCCTTTATTGAGTAATGATGTATGTAGTAGTAGTAGTAGTAAATAGCTAACATCTCTAGTTAGCTGTTACCTGTCCTTTAGCTAACGTTAACAAGTGTCACTAACGTTAACGATGTAGTAACGACCCAGTTACTTTAAGAAACGGTTGTTGTGGTAGCTGACGTTTAAGCCAGATGTATTCGTCTTTTATTAATTCCTGTGTTTAATATGTAATATGTATAGGGCATCAGAACTGGCATTTGCTTTGGAGCCACTTCCTGGGGACGACCTACCGCCACCGCCCCCTCTCACTAAGGTCTATGTCAACAATGAATATATCTGTATATAAACCTATATCTATATGTATATACCCACTCTGTACACGCTATATACTTTATCTATATATGTGTAGAAGGGTGGATTATCCCTGCTTGTGGGAACTACTGAATACTTTGTAGAATATTCAGGCTGATTATGCATATCATATACCTACTCTTATTAGTTATACCACTGGCTAGTATGGTTTGCTACCATGTGGTGTATACTTGTGTGTATCACTGTATCTAATAATACTGTACATACATTAGCTTAGCATATTTACTCAAGCTTCATAATGTATATATATATATCTTTTTAGGCGGCTACATGGCGTAGTGGGCAAGGCGCTCGCCACGAATGACGGAGACGCTGGGCTCGCCTGTTCGAGCCCAGCGCTCCATATTGCTTTCAGTTTAGCTGGTCGTTCATACTAATACACATTGGCCGTATTAGGGGGTGGGAAACTGATGGGTGGGGATCGGGCGTTGTGGACAGCGACTCCTACAGGTCGGTTGGTGCGCCTGCGCAGTAGAATCAGGAAGTGTCGGGGGCAGCGTGAGCCTCCCACGCGTTACTCCTCGCCACTGAGAGATCGAGCTGCGCAGGTGAAAAGATGCGACTGCTGTTACCTCAAGTACCGGAGGGGACTTGTGCTATGTATGACTTAGTCCACATTGCAGCCGGCTTGTGGGAGGCAAGAAACAGCGTTCGTGACAGGGGAGGGTTGAATTGGATGATACGAAATTGGGATGGGAGAAAATATAGAAAATGGGAGAAAAAGTGGATAAAAAAAATATATATACATCTTTTTCATATTCAATATAATCACTTGTTACATTGTATATTGCTGTGCACATTACTGTTACCTTGCATGTTTTGCACTTTAGCTTGAAAGCCATTTTGACTTATGAATGAATGAATGAAATGAATGAATGAATGAAAACTTTATTAACAGATTGCAGAATGGGTACAGTGCAGTACAGCTCAATACATACAATTGTTAAGGGGATGCAGACCAGAGAAAGACTTTCGTCTTGTTTACACCAGGGTCCCCCATTTCCAATTCATCGTAGACCTTAACCTTCTGTTTATGTATTAAATTTTTTTCCTGTGTAATGGGAAATATTGAAAGACAAAACGATGAGCCGTTTATAAATCATTCTGAGTCATTATTAATAATAATAGAAAAATGTATTTCACCGTGGCCACAATGAAAGGACAGTTTACAGACAGATACATCATGTTCACACATAATCGTCTGGCCGTAAAGTGACCAAGAGCTCTGGTCAGACGTATATTAAATACACAGTTGTCAGACATAACATAATGCATCAGATATGATGACGAAGGTAAACAAAAATGGTTCCCAGTCACGGGAAGCAACAACAACCTTGCTATGGCTGGGGAGATGTTGGTATCTTGGAGTCTCTTAAAGAGACACACACACATTACATAGCTGGTCAGAGTGAACCAGTCAAGCTGTCTATAATGCCATGATAATATATTCCACGACACCTGTGTGGGTCTTTTGCCCCCCCCCCCCCCCCTCTCTCTCTCTCTCTCAACAGGAAGAAAAACAGGACCTGGATGCACTTGGTCTGGCCAAGGCCTACTTTGACCTGAAAGAGTATGACCGTGCTGCTTATTTCCTGAGGGGATGTCACAGTGCAAAGGCCTATTTCCTCTACATGTATTCTCGCTACCTGGTGAGATAACTGGCACTGTCGCAATGCCTACTAATCTGTTTACATCATCGCCGCACACATCTTGGTAGGCAAACAATGCATGATTGAAATCATGACATGTGATGCTGTAACTCAGGCATACGTGCCATATTGGTAGCTATGGATTCTCTTTTCATTCCACAAGAGTGTTGGAGTTTTTTTTAACTTTTTCATTTAATCGTAACAGGACAGCAGGGTGGCCTGGTGGTTAAGAGTGTTCTGTCACCAGAACATCACAGGTTCAATCCCTGAGACAGCCAATGTGTCTATTCCTGTCAAAGTGTCCTAAAGACTGTGAATCTCTCTGTAGTCAAATGAATAATTGAATTGTAAAAAAGAAAAAAAAAACATTTGATTGTGGAAAATAAAACCGCTCCCGGCTGTCTTCCTCTCGACCTCTCGCCTGGGCCTGAATGTGCTGCGTGATGGACAGGAGACACGCAACGTCACTTTAATTGAGTGGAGTGACAATTAAATGTAGGTCTATTCCTTGAGCTGCAGAATGTGACTATAACACCACAACAACGGCACGGCATGACGGCAGAGAGTTCAGAGTCCAACTCGGCCGTGGAGAGAGTGATCTGCAGAATCTCGAGACAACGTTTTATGCAAGCTGGCCTACAATTCTTTTTTATGCTAACATTAGTGTCTTGGGAGTTCTTCCGTCAATAATGTAAGTAGCCTACTTTTGCACTTTATTGTAAATAATCCCTCGGGGTAAGACCTCTAGATAAGGAATAGAGATGGAAGCGTCATGCAGGTCCCCAATGGTTTGGTTACTATTTCCTGTTTCATGTCAAGGAAAATATATTATTCCATGTTTATCACACCTTGCTCGGAGGCGTGTTGCTGTGTACGAATGTCTGTTTTGTTCATTAATTTGATCTTTCTCAGAGAGACAGCCTGTTCGCAATGTAGCATAATGGCCGTTCTCAATCTGGACATAATGCGCAATAATATATATTTTAATGGTTTGAAGTGATGTGTTTTTTTTTCATTTTTCTTTTAGAGGGATGTCATTTTTAGCCAATTGACAGCCCTGCTCCAGGGTCACTGCAAATGGCAGATCCTACACGCTGACCCCTCTGGTGAAATGTTTACATGCATGTCTCATAATAGGGCTATGAGAAGTAATAGCTTCCTAATTACACTCTGTAATATGGTGACTGGACTAAAACTAGGAATGCACCTTGTGGCGAAAAAGCAGTATGCAGGTGAAATTATGTTGTCTCCATCATCAACTGGTGTTTCCATCAAATCCAATTCAAACCTGGATCATTTCACATGCATGCTGCTTTTTTTTAACCCCCCCCCCTGTCTCAAACGTTGCTAGACTATGCCTCCCACTGGTCGGCTGCAGTGAGGACCAAGCCTTGCATCACGTGTCCTCTCCGGTATACGAGGAGGCAGCTGTCGCATCTTTTCACCTGAACAGCGCGATCTCTGTGGCGAGGAGTAACGCGTGGGAGGCTCACGCTGCCCCCGATACTTCCTGATTCTGCTGTACAGGCGCACCAACCGACCTGTAGGAGTCGCTGTCCACAACGTCCAATCCCCACCCACCGGCTTTCCCACCCCTAACACTGCCAATTGTGTTAGTATGAACGACCAGCCAAGCCGGTATCAACGCCGAGAGCTGGGCTCGAACCCAGCATATCCTGCGTTAGTGGCGAGCGCCTTGCCCACTGCGCCACTTAGCCGCCCGGTTTCGGACAAGAATTTTTACTTCGGTCCATCCCTAACTAAAACCTGTCCCAAGTATTGTATACTAATGTCACCTGACTGTCTTTTTTATTCATTTATTTATAAATGTTTTGCCCTCAGTCAGGAGAAAAGAAGAAGGATGATGAGACGGTCGACAGTCTAGGTAAGGAAATAACACTTTGCATCTGACCAGTGATTCTCAACCTTCTTCATGTCAAGGACCCCAAAGTTGATACACATTATGCCACGGACCCCTGAGAAGATTTTAGTTGTTAGATGTGATTTAGTCCAGAATCCCATGACTGTCTATGCTGCAGTTGAGGAGAGACGAGTGGAGAGAGTGAAACCTATGATCAGAATAATCATTCTGATACATTCTATCACTGAGTGAAATGAAACTATTCCTCTGTGTTCTGGGGAACCCCTGGAAACTCCTCAAGGACCAGACCCCAAGTTGAGAACCAATAGACCTCTCATGGGTGACATATTTGCCGGCTGCTCCCAAGTCTGCAGGCATTGGCTTTAAAAAAAAATGGAGCTTTAACAAAACATAAAATCCTGTTGAAATGCAATTTCCCATTAACTCCTCATGCAGCATCAAGGACAACATGGTAAATGGGAAAAGGCACCAGGGCCTGCTGTCATAGTGACGTGTGTTAGAGGTCTTAAAATGAAGGTGGCTAGCCTAATACTGTGGGAAGCACTTTTCAAAAAGTGTGTTTGTGCGATAGTCTGTAGTGTTGGTCTTTTACTGTGTTTTAGTTTGATCTATTCCTAAATGTTTTGTTTTGTAGGCTATATTCATTAAATAGCTGAAAACTGATTGGTCATTCAAGAAATCAGCCACATAATTACTGAAGTTTCCCTCCAGAGGACAGCCTGTAGCTCTTTAGGTAATCTGGAGATACTTAGCCCTGTTTGTTTTTGTGTGCTGTGTTTGACTGTAGGTCCTCTGGAGAAGGGCCAGGTGCGAAACGAGGCACTGCGAGAGCTGAGGGTGGAGCTGAGTACGAAGCACCGAGCAGGAGAGCTGGATGGATTCACCCTCTACCTGTAAGAACCAGAGAGCTTTAAAGCCTTTAGTAATGCCTGGAGACAGTGAAGATCTCTACCTGTAAGAACCAGAGAGCTTTAAAGCCTTTAGTAATGCCTGGAGACAGTGAAGATCTCTACCTGTAAGAACCAGAGAGCTTTAGTAATGCCTGGAGACAGTGAAGGTCCCTCTACCTGTTAGAACCAGAGAGCTTTAGTAATGCCTGGAGACAGTGACGGTCTCTACCTGTAAGAACCAGAGAGCTTTAGTAATGCCTGGAGACAGTGAAGATCTCTACCTGTAAGAACCAGAGAGCTTTAGTAATGCCTGGAGACAGTGAAGGTCTCTACCTGTAAGAACCAGAGAGCTTTAGTAATGCCTGGAGACAGTGAAGGTCTCTACCTGTAAGAACCAGAGAGCGTTAGTAATGCCTGGAGACAGTGAAGGTCTCTACCTGTAAGAACCAGAGAGCTTTAGTAATGCCTGGAGAGGAGACAAGGTCCCCCTACCTGTTAGAACCAGAGAGCTTTAGTAATGCCTGGAGACAGTGAAGGTCTCTACCTGTAAGAACCAGAGAGCTTTAGTAATGCCTGGAGACAGTGAAGGTCTCTACCTGTTAGAACCAGAGAGCTTTAGTAATGCCTGGAGACAGTGAAGGTCTCTACCTGTTAGAACCAGAGAGCTTATTAGTAATGCCTGGAGACAGTAAATTATATTCCAACCATTTTCATATAGTGCTGTATAGTGCAGAGAATCTCCTCTTATCGTGTGTGTGTGTGTGTGTGTGTGTGTGTGTAAACAGCTACGGTGTGGTGCTGAGGAAGCTGGACCTGCTGAAAGAGGCAGTGGATGTGTTTGTTGAGGCGACTCATTCCATGCCGCTGCACTGGGGAGCCTGGCTGGAGCTCTCCAACCTCGTCACCAATATAGGAATGGTAGGTTTACTTGTTTTTAACCAGTACTGTAGCCCTTTTATTCAGTACTGTAGGATTTTACTCAGTACTGTAGCCCTTTTACTCAGTACTATAGCCCTTTTACTCAGTAATGTAGCCCTTTTACTCAGTAATGTAGCCCTTTTACTCAGTACTATAGCCCTTTTACTCAGTACTATAGCCCTTTTACTCAGTAATGTAGCCCTTTTACTCAGTACGCTAGCCCTTTTACTCAGTACTGTAGCCCCTTTACTCAGTACTCTAGCCCTTTTACTCAGTACTGTAGCCCTTTTACTCAGTAATGTAGCCCTTTTACTCAGTACTGTAGCTCTCTTTTACTGTACCTCTATTTTACTCGGTACTGTACTTCTCTTTTACTCTACCTCTCTTTTACTCTACCTCTCTTTTACTCAGTACTGTACTTCTCTTTTACTCAGTACTGTACCCCTCTTTTGTGTGATATAATATTGTGTATGTGTGTTTTGTGATATCATATTATTATTGTGTGTTGTGTGATATCACATTGTGTACATGTGTTGTGTAGGGCTGGGTATCGCCACTGATTTCCCGAATCGATTAGATTCACAAGGTCCCGAATCGAATCCGATTAAATTAGATTCCGATTCACAAGGTCTCGAATCGAATCCGATTAAATTAGATTCCGATTCACAAGGTCCCGAATCGATTCGATTTCCGATTAAATTGGATTCAATGCTATAAAATGTAAATGGTTCAAGGAACCCTCTAACATGTTGCATTGTTAAAAATATCAATTAAGAATTGACTCAAGCAGTTACATGAATGGACTTTTTATTGGAACATTGGCTTTTGCATATGTCTGGGTGATGTCTCAGTAAGTGGTTTCGTAGTTATATAGCATACTTGCATCGCGTCCCGCTCTTAAGCCATACCGAGATATACCTCATCTCATGTACCTATTGTACTCCATCAACGAATAAACCCAAAATACACCCCTCACCTGCCAGGCCCCGCCCCTTAGTGGTGTGCTACATAGGACTGGGCATGGCCACCACTCACTCTTCCTCTAATTTCGTTTCCATCATAGCGGATGCAAGTCGCCCTATGCAACTAGTTGATTTGAAAACGTTTAGATAATATTGGGTACTTACGGAGATTTGCTTACCCCTGGCATCTTCGGGGTATGTTCCAACGACACGTCGGGTCTATTCTGATGTTCCCTCGTCTTGTGGCAGCAGATCGAGGAAACAGCGTGCGAGGTGCAACCTCGCACACAGGTGAGCCCTGTGTCATCAGGCATTGATGCTAGTGTTAGTGTAACTGAGGGGTACAATTCCCTGACTGTATTAATAAGTATGGTATCATTAAACCACTACCGTCTTATGTACATTACTACTGGCCATACAGTACATGAGTATATGATGAGAACACCTCCACAATGATACGGTTTCCACACAAATCTGGGTTAAGAATATTTATTAGCAGCAAGAATACATAATATACTTTACTCTAGATGCGCTTATAAGGCAAAGGAATGTGCGTAGGTAAATCAATAACGAATGTCCATTCTCATATTACGCAGGAGATAAGAATACAACCTGAATATTAGGAATTATATCTATGGTACTCTGGGGAGGCAGCGGGGGATACTGGTAGGGGGTTCCCACCGGTTGTAAGCCAGCAGGGGGAGGAAATGTTCGAATGCAAAGTCTGGATCAGCGGGGACTCAATAAGCTCCTGCTATGGGAGGCGGTATATTACTCCCTGGATCAGCAGACGAAAAGCAGCAGCTGTAATCCAGTATGCGTGCAGCACAGGATTGAAAGCCGGCCAGCCTCTCCTTGAGACGGGCTCGATTGATGTTCCTCACGTCACGGGTAAATCCCACAGTAGTGGGGTGTAGACGATTCTTCTCCGCTCCAACAGCCTGGTCCAAAGCAATATAATAATAATAATCCAGCCGGAAAGGGGCTCTGCATTCACCGTTGTAGATACTCCGGTGCGCGGTACTTCACATTAACTAGGTTGAACTTGACGTTATTCAACTAAGCTCTGACACTTTACTATCCTATTCGCACGCGGCTATAAGTGCTCTATTTAGACGCACGGTGGCTCACTTCACTTGGTCGTTGACTCGTGATGAAGGCTTTACTAGTAAGGAGCGAATGATACGTTGAACAAACGTATTAGGATAAGACAAGACTCTATTTTGGGGCAAAACGGGCCCTACTTCACCGCACGTTGTATCGTGGGTGAGGCTTCACTTGGGTAACTCGAACTCGAACTACTTCTGTATTCACCTGCGCCATATTTATATGTTAGGCGAATAAACTAGTACCAGCCTTATTCCTGTCTCGTAGTCTTGGGCAGAACCGGGCATGTTGAGACAAGCCTTGACGGTGGCTTTGAACTCGACTCTGGGGGTATGGCAATGGCGCTGGTGGAACGCTATCCAATAAGAGAACGAAATATTATGGTCTGTACTAGGTTAAGGGGAGACACTGCAGGTGAATAGGGTAAATAAATTAACTAATAGATATCACAATGAAACTTCCCCAGTTGATTACTTATATTAAGACAAGACTTTTTTGTATTACAAGTTTTCTGAAATTGTATGTTTAAATATGCAAATGAGGCATGATCTACTTAAATATGCACTAATTTGCATATAATTCCAGGACAGAAATCTGAACATTGGATAAAGCCATTTTCAAAATTATAGTTTCATTTTGTTGACATATTAGAGCCAAAGGTTATTACAGAGGGGATTTTGGATATCTCTTTTTATCACTCCATAAATCAGAAAATACTCCATTCAGTCCATTTTTATGGTAAAATTCCATATTTCGCCATGTTTTTAGGAATAAAATGTGATATAAATCAGGGTATGAATGCGATATCAACAAACCCTTCTGTAAATACCTTCAGAACATAGATATGAATAGAACTGGAAGTTTTGGTGTATGTGAGTGCTACTGAAGTGGAGATTTCTGGCTCAGAGTATGAGGAAAAACTCTTAAAACTCATTTTTGGGAAAACGCCTTCAAAGTTCTGTATTGTAAAATGCCATACTTTTTTTTAATAAACAGATATTTACAAACACAATACCTAATCAAACCATTAGTAATAGACAACCTAAACACATGCCTGATAACTGAATAATAATAATAATGATGTTATTGAACTGAACAGAACTACACACACGCTACAAACAGTGTAGTACAGTGTAGTACCCCCTAATAGGCAAAAAATATTTGAATAGATATCACTATGAAACTTTCCCAATTTGTTATGTACATATAAACTAAGAAAAAATATATTGCAAGTTTTCTGAAATTTATGTTTATATATGCAAATGAGGCACTTCCCCATTAAATATGTGCACATTTATGGATGCAATAAGGCAAAATGATGTAAAATAAACAACTAAATGTGTGTTATTGACGTTTTATTGTCACTAGTTTCATAGAAGACATGTTTAGGAAGCAAAATATAACAATCTCAAAATCAACAAAAAAAGTATATTTGACTATTCACCTGCAGTGTCTCGCCTTAAAGGGATATTCCGTGTATATGTACAAAGAATACACAAGGGATATCAAACGATATACAAATATTATGCAATATATATCAATCAGTAAATATATATATTCGGTTTAATCTGACCCTTTGTAACAGCTGCCTCCTAATTAGTCCCACCTAATTAGATAAGCAGAGACAGATTAACCGCACTGTCCACTACTCAATGTCCGTTGTGAGGGTAGGCAGTTCACAAAGTCAGTGGGTCATGGTCGTCATTAAGCGAGTCGGGGAGCCTTGGCGACTCTATCGGCCTCGCCACGGGTCGGTTGTAGGTCCGCCCTTGGACGAGCAATTCTGCCGCTCTGACCTTTCCGTCGGCACCAGTGGTCACTTTGCTTACGCGGCCGGCCGGCCACGCAGCTCGGGGTAGTGACTGGTCTATGGTCATGACGACTGGACGGGATGAAGGGGGGCTTAGGAGGAAGCGGGCCTGAGACTGCTTTTGATCTGTGCTTGGCTGTGCCTCCTCCTCCTCCGTCTGTTTCTCTTGTTTGCTCTGTACCCCGTCTGAGGAGGGGCCGGTGCCGGCCGCCCCGTCAAGGAGTCGCTTGGGGTGCTGGGTTCGAGGTCAGCTACGTCTGGAGCGCAGCTGAGGGGGGTGGAGTTCCGAACTCCCTCTGGTGCCCACGGTTCTCTCACGGGCCTCTCGCTTAAGGTCAATAGCCTCTGCTGTACGAGGGAGTGGCCGGTGTCGCTCGCCTTTGTGTGTAGGCAGCGTGTAGACGTGGGTTGACTGTCAAGTCCGTAGAGGGGGCCCTGGAGCGTCCATCCCAGTCGGGTCTGAACCGCGACTGGGCATCCTTTGGGTCCGATGTGGGCCGCCTCAATTGGGAGAATGAGGTCCGCGTGGTCGGGGCCGATGAGCAGGGTCGGTGTGGCGCCGTCGATAAGCGGTATAGGTAGTTGACGTAGGTGCACATACTTAGCCATCAGCTCGCTGTGGGATGGGGTAGGTGTACTGAGACAAGCCTATGTCGTGGCTGGTGAAGACGTTGGTTATACTATACTGCTTCTCGGGCTGGTCCACCGCTGCTATCTTGAAAGAGACCTTTTCACCTTTTATGGTCTTCTGGTCCCTTCTGATGGTGCGTATGGTCATGGTATCTTTGACACCCCGCAGGCCCAACTGGGCTGCTGCGGAAGCGAGGAGGAGAGTCTTTTCAGACCCATCGTCCAGGACGGCGTAAGTGTCCAGGACCTTGTCCTCGTAGCTCAGGAGCACTCTGACCACTTTGAGGAGCACTCGGGGGGGTCCCGCTATGCTGGTCAATGTGGAGCACTCCTGTTGGTCGGTTGCCTTGGATCTTCTGGTGGGCTCCGCACAGTGCTGCGCGGTAAGCGGCGCCCGCCTGGGCCGCCTCACGCCACTGGTCAGCTTGGACGGGGTTCAGTGTCTTATATTCGGCGCACTGTGCCAGCCAGTGTCCGCCGTCGCAGTAGGTACAGTAGGGAGCGGTCTGGTGGCTCTTCGGTACTGGTGCCACCGCCTCGGCATGGTACATTACCGCGACGGGCCCACTCTGTTGTCCTGGCTGACGCCTGTTGATGTCATGCAGGACCTCCAGGTGGGTGCCACCGCACCTGCTGCACTTCTTCTTCAAGCGGCACTCAGCTGCTAGGTGGCTGCGCGCGCAGCGGAAGCAGCGGCGGTGGTCCTTGATCCACTGACTCACCTCGTCCGTGGTCAGCTTCCCGAAAGTGTCGCATTGGTACAGCCAATGTTCTCCCTCACAGTACTGGCACTCAATCTTCCACTGGTCCTCTTTCGTCGAGGGGGTGTTGTGGTTCTTGTGCTGCGGTACTGATTCGGCTTGGTGCATAACGGTCACCAACCGGCGGTTATCTGTTGATCCCCGAGGTCCTGGTCTTGGGCTTGGTCCACTCCATACGAACGTGTCGAGTCGTAGGCTACTGACCTCCCTGGCGAGGAACTCAGATAGGTCTAGGAGGGATGCCTCTGGACCGTTGGGGTCGCGGTGGTCTCTCTGCCGCCGAAAGCGCTCTTGTCGGGCGGGAGGGAGCTTCTCTAGTATCCTCTCTACATTAGAGTTAGCGTACAGTTCATAGATCCCCTTTTCCTTTTGGGACCCCAGCATCCCTACCAGGGACTGTACCTTGATAGAGAGGTCATCTAATGCTCTGTTGTCTCTGGCTGGGGGGAGACGGTCAATGTCTCTTATCTCCTGTATCACATAGTCCCATATGCGTCCATAACGTTGGTCGAGGGCTTCTAGAGCCGCGGTGTATGGGGTAGTAGAGCTGGAATATGCCAGCGCTATATTGTGCGCTCTGGGCACCTTCAGGTGCTTGAGTAGGATAGCATACTTGTACGGTTCATCTGGTACGTCGGACAGCATAGTCTCTAAGCACATTCGTAGCTCTGTGTACTGTGCTCTGTTCTCGTGTGTGAAGTCCGGGAACGTCGGTGTGCCAAGGTACGATGCCATGGATGACTGGCACATCGGTGAGCGTTGGGGGAGAGGCCTCCTGGGCGAGTCTCCCCGTGCGTGTCGTCTTGGGCTGGTACTTGGTGGGTACCGAAGGTCGGGTACCCAGGTGCTGTTCCTCGGGGCTGGCGGTGCGTCAAACTCACCCGTGAGTTGAGTCGGGGGTTTGTAGCGCAGGGCCTCGGGGCTGACGTCTGGGCTGTACTGGACCTCCTGGTCCAGAGTACGTTGCTGCTGGTCGGGGCTGTACTGGGCCTCCTGGTCCAGAGTACGTTGCTGCTGGTCGGCTTGACATTCCTCCTCTTCCTCCTCCTCTTCCTCTGCTAGGACCTGGAGTCTTCTGTTCAGTCTCTCGGCGTGGTCCGGTTCTTCCCGGTTGCTGGGTCTCGTATGGACCGGCCGGGGAGGGGGTTCGGAGACGTGGACAGGATCCTCCTGTTGGCGGGGTCCCGGGTCGCTTGGTCGGGTAGGGGAATGCGTCCTAGACCCTTGTCGTGACGATCTCCGGGAGCTCCGTGCGGAGAGAGGGGGTGTCGCCATGGCAACCAATTTGTCCATCAGCTGCGCCTGCAGCCGGTCGCGCTCTGCCTCGCGCTGGGCATGGGCTGCGTCGCGTGCTGCTTCGCGGTGGGCATTGGCGGCGTCGCGCTGTGCATTGGCGCTGGCCTGGGCGGCGTCGCGCTGGGCATTGGCGCTGGCATGGGCGGCGTGGAGCTGTGCATTTGCGACGTCGCGCTGTGCATTGGCGGCGGCGTGCTGTGCATCAGCGCGGCTTCTTTCAATGTTCTCTTCCGTCTGAAGGCGTCTGGTCTCCAGTCTTATGCGGTTGTCTTCACTTTGTTGCGCCTGGAAGCGCTCTCGCTCGGTTGCAGAATGTTCGCGCTCGCGCGTCTGTTGCGCTTGAAGTCGATCGCGTTCGGTGGAGGCTGCCAGGGTGGCGATGAGTGCCTGCGCCAGCATCTTGTCCGCCTCGCTGGGGGAAGACGCCGTTCGAGGCGATCGGCTCCCGGCAGTACTCGTTGGAGATCCGTTCTCCTGTCGCGTACCGAGGAGATCCATCTCCTGGGTGTGCGTCTCTTCTTGTGGTGGGTCGGGTTCCATCCCTGGAGGGCTTTCTTTATCCTGGAGCTCTCCGGGGACTACCTCGTCGACGTTGGCGGGGGGTAAAGTCATGTCGGGTCCCTCCTGGTCCCCACCGTGAGCTTGGTCAGTTACGTTAGAACCCACTAGGGTCTCTACTGGCGGGGTAGCCTGGTCGGTAGGGTTGGACATAATTTTACTATCCGCTTTAGTTACTTTATCCGTATTTAACTTCCTTTTAAAGCTAGGTATTGGACTGACAACGTAGTCCTCTAGGTGAAGAGGTGGCTGCCGTCTGCGCTCCGGGCGATCTAGTGTTCATCATCGGCCATGTTAATATTAATATTATATTAATATTACGCTAATTCTTATCCGGGGCTCGAAGGACCAATTGTAACTGAGGGGTACAATTCCCTGACTGTATTAATAAGTATGGTATCATTAAACCACTACCGTCTTATGTACATTACTACTGGCCATACAGTACATGAGTATATGATGAGAACACCTCCACAATGATACGGTTTCCACACAAATCTGGGTTAAGAATATTTATTAGCAGCAAGAATACATAATATACTTTACTCTAGATGCGCTTATAAGGCAAAGGAATGTGCATAGGTAAATCAATAACGAATGTCCATTCTCATATTACGCAGGAGATAAGAATACAACCTGAATATTAGGAATTATATCTATGGTACTCTGGGGAGGCAGCGGGGGATACTGGTAGGGGGTTCCCACCGGTTGTAAGCCAGCAGGGGGAGGAAATGTTCGAATGCAAAGTCTGGATCAGCGGGGACTCAATAAGCTCCTGCTATGGGAGGCGGTATATTACTCCCTGGATCAGCAGACGAAAAGCAGCAGCTGTAATCCAGTATGCGTGCAGCACAGGTGAAAGCCGGCCAGCCTCTCCTTGAGACGGGCTCGATTGATGTTCCTCACGTCACGGGTAAATCCCACAGTAGTGGGGTGTAGACGATTCTTCTCCGCTCCAACAGCCTGGTCCAAAGCAATATAATAATAATAATCCAGCCGGAAAGGGGCTCTGCATTCACCGTTGTAGATACTCCGGTGCGCGGTACTTCACATTAACTAGGTTGAACTTGACGTTATTCAACTAAGCTCTGACACTTTACTATCCTATTCGCACGCGGCTATAAGTGCTCTATTTAGACGCACGGTGGCTCACTTCACTTGGTCGTTGACTCGTGATGAAGGCTTTACTAGTAAGAAGCGAACGATACGTTGAACAAACGTATTAGGATAAGACAAGACTCTATTTTGGCAAAACGGGCCCTACTTCACCGCACGTCGTATCGTGGGTGAGGCTTCACTTGGGTAACTCGAACTCGAACTACTTCTGTATTCACCTGCGCCATATTTATATGTTAGGCGAATAAACTAGTACCAGCCTTATTCCTGTCTCGTAGTCTTGGGCAGAACCGGGCATGTTGAGACAAGCCTTGACGGTGGCTTTGAACTCGACTCTGGGGGTATGGCAATGGCGCTGGTGGAACGCTATCCAATAAGAGAACGAAATATTATGGTCTGTACTAGGTTAAAGGGATATTCCATGTATATGTACAAAGAATACACAAGGGATATCAAACGATATACAAATATTATGCAATATATATCAATCAGTAAATATATATATTCGGTTTAATCTGACCCTTTGTAACAGTTAGTAATGCTGGGTTGTTTTGTTACACAACCATGTTGTGTGTCGGCGCCAGGGGCGGGATGGTTTGGTGAACGTTCCACTGAAGTGGACGGGTTCCAAGCGGTCCTGGAGCGTGCTGCTGAAACACTAATGCTAACGCTAAATGCTAATGCTAAATGCTAACACTACTGCTGACATGCTGGGCACTGTTTTAATGTTCCCCGCCGTGGGATGTTGCCGCTTTTCCCTCCCCTTAAACCGGTTCATTGATGAAGGTCAGTCGGTAGCTAATGTGGGGGGTTTTGCTGAGTCCTATATTTCCCTTTACGGGTAAATGGGTTGACAACAGGGTGCAGGGCGGGTGTGCCGTGGCTAGGTAGCCTAGCCAGGTAGCATCGATCCTGTGCCTCGGCGGGGCTGGACGGTGCCCCACCTGGGAGCCGATGCTTGAGAGCGAGTCGGCCCAGCGGGTGGCAGTAGAGCTATACTGCTGCAGGGTGGAATTTAGCGGCGGCCTGTGTTGTGGCTCAGCTGACTGTTTTCTGTCCACATTAGCGTTGAACGCTATGCTATAGTGAGGCTACTGTTTTTGTTCTGTCTCTCTGCTACGGGAATGTTTGTCTATGCTACAATCTTCCCTCCTCTCAACCATTCATGCTGACGGTCAATCGGTGTCTACTGGGGGAGTAGTGCGGGGGGAGCTTTGTTTACCTTCATGGGTAAATGGGCTGATGTCTAGGGCTGGTGTGCTGTTGTGAATATTATGAATGAATGCGGGACTGGTTCTCTCTGGTCCGCCTCCCCTTAACGTTGTGTACATGGGCTTGCCCATTCTACAGTATGTTCGTGGTGTTAGTTCATTTATTCATTAACCCCTTCATGGTGCACACCACAGTGGAGGTTGCTGTTTACACCCACCACTGGTGCTCCGTGTTAGCATCAGTCCTTTGCTTTTGACATGTTGAAACAGTGCCCCGCCCGGCCGACGCCATGAGGTGGGTCGGCCCGGCGAGTGGATGGTGGGCTGCTAAAGCCTGTACCGCCACGGTATGGAATTGGCAGCGATTAGAACGCGTGGGTGAGCTTTGTGCTCTCTTGGTACGACCAGAGTGCCTGTCTTTCGTTCCGATTGCGGTGCCACTCTGCGGCCTAATCCTGCCTTCGTGCCTATAAATATCCGGAGTTCCTTTTGCTCCAGGGATATTGTGGTTCAGGCGTTTCATCCACCTCCTCACGCTAGTGAGTTGGAGGCGGGCCTTCACCTGTCATGTCCGGTCCGGGCTTTGGGGATTTACCTCAGCCGTACTCAGGGCCTCGTGGCTACCGTTCAGTTTGTCTGTTACGGTGGTTCTCGTGCTGGTAAGGCACTATCGAAACAGCGCCTGTCCCGTTGGTTGTGCGAGGGCGTTGCCCTTTGCTACACGTTGGCCGGGCTGGCTCCCCCTGGGGGCGTCAGGGCGCACTCCACTCGTGGGGTGGCAGCCTCTGCCGCTCTGCTGGGTGGGGCCTCGTGGAGGACATCTGTGCTGCAGCTTCATGGTCCTCCCCGGGTCCCTTCGTAAGGTTTTACCTCATGGACATGACCGGGGGTTCTGTCTCCCAGGCGGTTCTGAGGTCTGTGGCCTCTCCTGCTTCCCGTCCTTTGGTGGGGTAGCAGGGGTGTGTGGGTATGGGCCACAGTGTGTTGTGTCACACGTGGTTCCGCCTGTGCTGTGTGTTCAAGGGGTTCTAGTTCCCTCTTGTTCGTACTCGGGTGGAGTTGACTGCGCCCCCTCTTCATTAGGAAGGATGGGGTGACTGGACTCCCCTTCCCCCTTGATGTGGGCTTACAGGTCCTCGGGGTGCATCTGTCAGGCCTCGCGTCCGCTCTACCCCATATCTCGGTATGGCTTAAGAGCGGGACGCGATGCAAGTACGCTATATAACGACAGGTTATGTATATAACCTAGTTATGAGTACTGGCTAAGCGTCCCGCTCTTAGCGTGCCCTGAGTTCCTTTGGGGAAACTTTTCTTTGGAAACGATTTTTTCCGAGGAAGAGTGAGTGGTGGCCATGCCCAGTCCTATGTAGCACGCCACTAAGGGGCGGGGCCTGGCAGGTGAGGGGTGTATTTTGGGTTTATTCTTTGATGGAGTACAATAGGTACATGAGATGAGGTATATCTCGGTATGGCTTAAGAGCGGGACGCTTAGCCAGTACTCATATAACTAGGTTATATACATAACCTGTCGATTTGTTGTGTTTCCACAATCATTATCTATGTCTGACTGTCACTATAGCCAATGGAAATGCTAGAAAAGGTCACGTGGGCTGGGAGAACCAATGGAAAATGCCTATCCCGAAGCCAAACTTAGTTGCCGACCCCTGGGCTATACCCTCCCCAGAACGACAGTATATACCGGTATATTTTTTTTAACCCTTTCACTGCCACACGACGGGGTTAACCCTTTCACTGCGACAATACAGAAGGTTAACCCTTTTACTGCCACATGACAGGGTTAACCCTTTCACTACCACACTACAGAAGGTTAACCCTTTACTATCGCACTACACACACGGTTAACCGTCTGTAGTGTGATAGTAAAGGGTTAACCTTCTGTAGTGTGCTAGTGAAAGATCGATCTTGGGATATTATGAATCGATAATATGAAGATCAATTCAGAATCGGGAAATCGATTTTTTTTTACCCCAGCCCTAGTGTTGTGTGATATAATATTGGGTCTCATTCCCGAACGAAGTTACGACAAAATATTTCGCCTTAGCCAGATTTCTGCCCATTTAAGACATATTAGGGCTGGGAGTGGGAGTCTCCAAACTTTCCTGAGATCTTATTTGATCGTGGCTGAGAGCAGATTTAAGAGTGCTGAGGAGCACACTTAAATATGCTCTCAGCCCACGGATCAAATCTCATGATTGATTGACTAATTTAAAATGTTATTATAACTTGACAGACTGTGTTCTCATAGTGATTCCTTCACGTCAACGCTACAGGCCTCCTTGGAATTAATTACTTAATCATAATTAAAATAAATATGACAATATTTGTACGATAAGAAATTACGCATTTGATGTCGGAAAAATAAATAATATGGATTCATCTCATCACAGGGCAGCTGGATTAACCATATCTGAACCAGCTATTTTGGACAAATAATTACTCAGATATTCAAACACAATTATGCAATTATTGTGAAATGATTGAAAATAATAATAATTTAATGCCTTCTGTGGAATTTGTATTTCTTATTTGTTACACATCTGTTTTAATGATTAATTATATACATTTGAAAGAATGCAGGTCAACATGCAATGTATCCCATTGATTGGTATACAATGGGACAGACCTTTGTTTGATTGATTGATTGATTGAAAACTTTATTAACAGATTGCAGAATGGGTACAGTACAGCTCAATTACATAAGGGGATGCAGACCAGAGAAAGAATTTCGTCTTGTTTACATCAGGGTCCCCCATTTTCAATTCATAACATATATGACACACATGACACAGATAGACAATACTGCTACATCTATACATTTATGACATACCAGATTTGCAAATACAGTACTGTTTGTGATACAAAAAGAGTCCAGAAAAGAGAGTACATTTGACGTAGAAACTGTTGGAGGAGGTTGGGTAGGAGGGGTGGGTGGGTGATAGACTTACACTGTACAAGCAAAACTGTACATTGCAATATAGACAACCATACTTGGTCATTTACTGTACATTGGAGGGGGTTGATATAGCTATAAACCTGCATTCCTTCGAATATATCATTAATCAATTAAACTTATATTGAAATACACTATATAGCCTATACACCAGGGGTGGCCAACCCGCGGCTCGCGAGCCGCATGCGGCTCTTTGCCCGTCAATGTGCGGCTCTTCCATCCACAAAAAAAAATAAAAAAAAATAAAAAAAAAATATTATTTTTTAATTTTTTTTTTATTTTTTTTTTTATTTTTTACTTTTTTTTTTTTTTATGTCACTCATTCCATAAGGACGTAGAATAAACATTTACAATTTTTTTTTAAATGGTCCATTTGCATGTTCTTGGTATCTGAATCTAAGGACATATATGGATCAGTGTCAGAAATAGTGTGTCTGTTACTAGGCTTGAGTAAATTGTAATGAACCAAAGGAGAATATCAATTCTATTTAAAAAAAAAATTATCTTTGACTGTAAATAACACCATGCTAAAATTGACCAGACCTGAAAAATCTAAGCAAATGAATAAAGGGAAGATGATTAAACAGAAGGTTTTGTAGATACAGTACTGAATTCTGCCATCTTTTTTATAATGTAAATTTCTCCACCATTTTTCATCATATTGCAACACCGTTTTTTGCAAGACGTTCACAGAAAGGTAGAGAAACTAACTGCGTTCTGTTTTATGGCAATAACGTTCAGGTTTGTGGGAGATAATCCCAAAAAATAAGAGAAATTTAAAAGTAAATCCAGAAGTCAGATGATTGACAGGGGCTGGTGTGAGCTGGGTAGGGTAGTTTTTCGAAATTTGAAAGCCCTGAGTCTCTTCCTTCAAAAGACTACACTCACTTTTGGCTGTGCCACTTCCTCCTGTCAATATGTGCCGGTTTCCGACTCAATGCCCTGAGATTTCTATAATCTTATATTTCACTAATAACAGTTCAAATAATTGGTAAACAAACATAATGCTGAAAATATACACTTTTACTGTATATCTCGGGCTTAAGAGGTTAACCCTGTGAGGCCCAAATTAAAAAGAAATTAGCAACTTCAGAGGCCAGAGGGTGGGACATATAAACACATTTACTATCAAATAGCATTGTGAGGCTGAACAACAGGACCAATTGACTATACATGTGCTTAAAGGGGAACTATCTTATAAATGGCTTTTTTCAGTGTTTACCATTGTTTCTTAGCTATGTGGACTTATATTAATAGGATATATGTCTCTAATTCTCATATTGGCGAATTCTTCCAATTCTCCTCTCACAATATTCACCCTCACTGAACTGAGTCATCTGAAAATGTGCATATCTGTGATGTCAGAGATTTCTCAGCTGCATAATAATGTGGCAGTTGATGTGGCAGTTGGCACCAGGCCACACAGTGGTTGGAGCCCAGCCTCAAAACGGCTTAAGATCTTAAGGTAGAAAAATGCGGTTTTTAGTACTTGATTAGAAATACAAAACAATGCATTTTTTTTGAAAAAAACCTAGGTGTTCCATAGACTCACAGGAATTGTGTAAAAGTGCCCAAATAGTGAAAGAAATAGTAAAATAGTTCCCCTTTAACATTTTTTAAATAAACATTATTTTTTTAAATGGCTAAAAGTGATTTTGTAATTTTGAAACCGTGGGTATCACAGGGTACTTTTAACCCTGTGAGGCCCAAATAAAAAAGACATTAGCAACTTCAGAGGCCAGAGGGTGAGACCTATAAACACATGAAGGGTGCCGTGACTGAAAAAAAAGGTTGAGAAACGCTGGTATATGGTGTGGCTCTTTGTGGTACCACAGTCATTTTTTTGTGGCTCTTAGTCTCTGACTGGTTGGCCACCCCTGCTATACACCAACACTGAAATGACAGTGGATAAATAAATAAGAACTAAAGCTAATAGGTGGAAATAGACTGCATTAATATTCCGTAACAAGTATTGTGTGCGCCTACGAATGAACAGTAGCCTATAGGCTTAATTATGGAATAATAAGCCATACTGCGTTCATTCATTACGCCCGCCGTAGGCTATATATATTATGTCATTCATTCATTCATATACAGTACTGCGCGCGTGTGTGTCTGTGTGTGCGCGCTGCGGCAGGTGTGTACCGCGAGCTGTATATGATGCCAATACATTAATCTAATCTAGTTTTGATGGGCGCAAGCGTGATTATGAAACCTAGCCGCATTTCTCGGAGACGCTCTCTGATTGGCACTGACTGACGTTAGGTTTCGTAATCACGCGGCTTGCAAAGCACTTCCGCCATTCCATTTCACACAGCTGCGTCACCAGTTGCCTTATAAGGAGCTATGTAGGCGTTGTTTTGTATGCAAATGAGCTGAACGGGAACGCGCTTTAGAGTTTAAAGGGGAACTATCTTATAAATGGCCTTTTTGAGTGTTTAGCATTGTTTCCTAGCTATGTGAACTTATATTAATATGATCTATGTCTCAAAATTCTCATATTGGCGCATTCTTCCAATTCTCCTCTCACAATATTCACCCTCACTGAACTGAGTCATTTGAAAATGTGCCCTATATGTGATGTCAGAAAGACACCGCTGCATGTTAATGTTCAGGAGAACCAGAACGCGCGCAGTGGTTTAGGAGCCCAGGCTCAAAACAGCTCGAGATCTTGAGGTCGAAAAATGCTGTTTTTGAGGACTTGATTAGAAATACAAAACAATGAATAAAAAAAATATATATATTACAGAGGTGTTCCATAGACTCACAGGAATTGTGTAAAAGTGCCCAAATAGTGAAAGAAATAGTAAAATAGTTCCCCTTTAAGACAGAATGCCATTCTCCAAGCAGATATCAGATAATATAATTTGTGCGACCTTTTCAGCCACTTAAGACATATTACCAGCACGTTCAGGACTCAGAGTGTACTTGTCATAGATTATGTCTCAGTGGTTCCAAGATAAGTCTTCCAGAATATATCTTTGAAAAAATTTCGGGAATGAGACCCATTGTCTTGTGTGATATATTGCGTATGTGTGTTGTGTGATATCATATTGTGTGTGTTGTTTGATATAATATTGTGTATGTGTTCTGTGATATAATATTGTGTATGTGTTGTGTCAACTTGTGTGATATAATATTGTGTTGTTTGATATAATATTGTGTACGTGTGTTATAATATTGTGTATGTGTTGTGTGATATAATATTGTATGTGTTGTGTGATATAATGTGTTGTGTGATATATAATATTGTTGTGTGATATAATGTTGTGTATGTGTGTTGTGTGATATAATATTGTGTGTTGTGTGATATAATATTGTGTATGTGTTGTGTGATATAATATTGTGTTGTGCAGTGTGATATAATATTGTGTTGTGTGATATAGGGCTGCACGATTAATTGAGAAAAAAAATCGGTCTCATTTCTAAATCATGACTTTCTTTTCTTTTTCTTTTACTTTAAATTTTTTTTAAATATATATATAATTTTTTTTATTTTCGTTTTTTAAATGATGATGAAAAATAAGAATCGTGTGAGAGAATCGTGATCTCAATTCTTAGAGAGAAAAATCGTTATTCACATTTTAGCAAGAATCGTGCAGCCCTAGATATAATATTGTATGCGTGTTGTGTGATATAATGTTGTGTATATGTTGTGTGATATAATATTGTGTATGTGTTGTGTGTTATAATATTGTGTGTTTGATATAATATTGTGTATGTGTTGTGTGTGTGTAATATAATGTATGTGTGTTTTGTAATATAATATTGTGTTGTGTGATATAATATTGTGTTGTGTGAATGAATGAAAATCTTATTTTCGTGTCATGTCCGACGACCCATCCCTTACAGGATTATAAGACACCAATTGAACATAACAATCACTTCCCAAGGTTTATAAGCTACACCGTGTGATATAATATTGTGTATGTGTGTTATAATATTGTGTATGTGTGTTGTTTGATATACTATTGTGTATGTGTTGTGTGATATAATACTGTGTTGTGTGATATAATATTGTGTTGTGTGATATATACTGTGTTGTGTGCCTGGTGCTGGTGTATGGCAGCCATTGACCCTGCATAGCCCAAGGTCAGGTGCTACAAAAGCATTATATTGTGAGATATAGTCGTTTATCATGAATTGGGCTCCATTGGGACCAATTGTTTCAGAAATGGTCTCATTTGTTTCGGAAATGGTCTCATTTGTTTACTGTAATTGTACCAATGTATCACAACTAATCTGACAATGATATACTTATATAATTATTATTATAATTTTTAATTATAATTATATATTACTGTTGGAAATTCTTACTTGTAGTTGCAGGGGCTTGTGAAGCAGTGTTTTTGTTTGTATTGGCCTTTGCGTTAACACATTGAGTGCCAGCGACGACATATCTCGTTTGATCAGCCCCCACGGTGAGTGCCGACGACGACAAATGTTGTTTTATTTTTTTATTCGCGATCTGAATTCATATTTCATCAACCGAGTCTCCCGTTGGTACAGCAGCCCCTTCAGGAGCTCAGATGGGAAAAAAGCGCCCCCTATCGTCTATCCCTGTGTAACTGCAGGTCAGTCGATTAGACTGACCTGGGATCTGTAGATCTGTAGAGGTGGAGCCAACTGGCTCCATTGTGCTGGCGAGCCGTCTGATCAAGAGGGATCTGATCGCGAGACGGAAAGCAGCGTGGAATATATATTTACAGCAGCCAATAATCAATCAATAAGCGTGATCGATATTTGGAATGGCGATCAGGAATTGGAATAATCTTTTTGGAGAACATCTGATCTAAGGTATGGAGTCTATGTTACCAGTCTTGAGGTAATCGGAGCTGTATTCACTGTGTGTGATCTTGAGGAAACGAGAGAATAGATTTTTCAGCTCGCGTCTATAGCGTGCATAAGTACACATATACTATCGATAATCTAGCGTTTATTTGAAAACGATTCATAAATAGGCCGACAAATGACAACGTGTCTAGTGTATTCGAGAATATTCCAATAAATGCTGTTTATGGGGGAATCTTAAAATGTTCCGAAAATTTTCGAGACAACGATAGCTTTTCGAAATGCTATAAAAAGGATATGAACCGATTTGAAAAAAAAAAAAAATTGACTGCAAACAAGTCATTGATAAGCGACGGGCAGATTAGACACATAGCCATAATTTAAAACATAGATTAGGCGTTTTTAACACTAACATTGAAGTGGATGATGGCACTCAACGGGGTTTTCAATGTTAACTGGCCGGCACTGAAACTGTTAAGGCGTGCGTTATCTTTTCTCCCATTCAGCTGAAGTGCTAGATCAGAATCTTTGTGTTAATGTGTGTGTGTGTGTTTGTTCTATTTCCTACCCCTTCAGCTTAAGTCCCTGTCTCTGCCCCAGTCCTGGATCAGAGAGTTCTTCATGGCCCACATGTACACAGAGCTGCAGATGATCAACGAGGCCTTGCAGAAATACCAGAGTCTGATAGAGGCCGGCTTCTCCAAGAGCACGTACATAATCTCACAGATGGCCGTGGCCTACCACAACATCAGAGGTCCAGTGTTCCTTCATATATGGGTTTTTTTTCAATTGAAATGCATCAAAAAGTCTTAAACAAAAAGAAAATCTGGTATAATGCCTTTTTTTTATTCTGTTGGCATACAAACAAGGACGTTTAAAAAACATGACTACACACTTGGTCCCAGTTCCAGTTTGTGTTCCAGCACTAAAAAAAAATCTTATTTAGACGCCTCCTTTCTGATGAGAACATCAGTCATTCTACTTGGTGTTGGTGCTTTGGGGGTTTGGATGTTTGGGCTTTAAAGAGATACTTATGAAATATTAAAATGTAATTTTCTCCCACCACATACCAGTCACATCGGTCCATAAATGTGTCTAATATGTGACGTGTTAGTGTTGTTGGCATTCCTCACTGATACCATTGGGACATAGCCTGCAGTAAGCTGGCAGCTAGTCCAATTGTCCCTTTTTAAAGGAGACACATTATGCTTTTTGTGTTTTTCCCCTTTCCTTGGTGAGCTATATAGCTTGAGCTGGATGTAGAGCGTTATGCAGAGTTACCACGTCAAAGATAATCACTCTCTCCCTGGCTGGCATCACCTTTTTAAAGGGACAGATTGTAGTCCTTTTCAACAAGTTAATATAGGTATTTGAGGTTGTTTCTGTGCCTGTAACAAGTGAGCCACTTTTATTGTACAAATACGACAATTATCGCAAATCTAGCAGTGGTGCGTGAGTCTGTACAAAATTCTGATCCAACTTTCAGACTAGATATTGCAGATCAAATGTGACTCAAGATCCAGCAATAGCATAGCAATCTTGTTGTTAAAATTTGTCAAAAACATATATAACGTAGAAAAGAGAATTATTTACACGCAAGCCACCATATTGTACAATTTTTTTTTATCAAGATCTCTTGCCGTGCACATTAGTGCTGGGCGGTTCCTGACTCATCCAGGTTAAAGATCCGAATCTTTGTACTGAATCAGGAATCACGAGGCCGAGTACTACATTAACCCGGATCCTATGAGTCCTCTGTCTGTCTCTGACTGGCTGGCTGCTGCAGTGCTGCCTGCTAAGTACACACACACAAAATGCCCTGCTATATATATGTCTCATCCCAATGTATTGTTATTTTTATTCTAATTAACAGTTGGTGTATATATAATATATATGACCACATCTGGCCTATTTTTTTAAATTTTTTATATATATATATATATTTTTTTTACTTATATAACTAACTATACTATATTCTATTGTGCTTCTATTTAATTTAGTTTATATCTAATTTTATTTTATTCCACATTTAAATTTTACAGTTGTACAGCCCTGGCCTATTTTTCTTTCATAATTATATTATATTCTATTGTCTTATCTTAATTTAGTTAATATTTCATCTGATTCTGAAACGGAAAGACCGCAGACTCCCAGAGACTGATGCGTTCAAAGATTCGGGTTAGCGATCTCCTGTTAGTGGACTCGGCGGAAGTACCTCGGACTCAGATTCATTCAAAGATTCGGATTAGTCATCTCATGTTAGTGGACTCGCCGGAAGTACCGCGGACTCAGATTCATTCAAAGATTTGGGTTAGCGATTTCCTGTTAGTGACTCCCCGGAAGTGGCTCGGACTCAGATTTGTTTAAAGATTCAGGTTAGCGATCTCCTGTTAGTGGACTTGCCGCAGGGCCGGCCCCAGGCATAGGCAAAATAGGCGGGGGCCTAGGGCGCCGTCAAATGGCTATGGGGCGTTTGGCACCTAAAAAAAAATATATGTGTTTGCCCACCGGCGTAACACGCCACTTTGGCGACCTCTAGCTGCTCGGGGTGTGCTTATTATTTAATACAATAATATATATCGAATTAAAGCCCTATTTGTCGCCTGTCGATTGCCGCTTCAGGCGACGTTTGTTTAAAAGATATTTTTTTCCCTCTCTAGGGGGGGGGGGGGGGGGGGGCATATGGGTTAGAGGAGGAAAAGGAGGAGGAGAGGAGTGACTCAAGTGACTCACATAAACCGGATCGTGAGTGACTCACTAACCCGGATTTACCACCACTAGTGCACATACACGCACGTTATTAACTACGGCGATTGTGACTGCTATTCTGAATGGCTAGTTTTAAGAGGAAGGGTACTTGTCACAGTTGAACTGCAGAAAAGGCACAATGCACATATTTAAAATGTTCTCAGTGTTGAACCCCTCATTCTGTAAAAATGCACAATAGGTCCCCATTAAGAGGAAGCAGGATTATAATTGAACCCTCGTTCTTACCTAGATACATTTTAATCCTCCTGCTCTAGACATTTCGAATTTAGAGCAAAATGAAACTAGGCCTGGGAGGTATACTGAAAACGAATACGGTCATGGATCCATGCAAAGATATGGATGGACCGCCATCTATAAATAAAACGATAAATGTAACATTATGTTTTATTTATACATATATTAATTCATTATAAAAATAAATGCTTTTAATGAATCAACAAAAGGTTTCCTTGGCAGCAGTATTATAAAGAAATTGTGATACAATTTGGATTAAAATATACCCTTTTGAATGGAAAAAAAACACCATCACAATTGTATTACGGTACATAGAAAAAAGTTATACACAATTGGTAATTCACTGTCATCTGCACGGGAAAAAAACAAATGCAGTCAAATATAGTCATACTGTCAAAAATAATATATTATGATATCATATTTTGACTATCGCTCAGCCTTGAATGAAACGGTACCTTGAGGAAAGATGAGGAAAAGAGTGCACAGGAAAGTTGCTTCTCAGTTTCCCTACCAACAGTTTGCTTCCTGTTATCTGTTCAGATTCATGGATGTTTTTCTCTTGATTGCAGATATTGACCAGGCTCTGGCTCTGTTCAACGAGTTAAGGGAGCAGGATCCTTATCGCATAGAGAACATGGACACGTTCTCCAACCTGCTCTACGTCAAAGTGAGACCCCACTACTGGCTACTAATAACGATACTCCACTCTCGTTATCCAAATGCAGATTGCAAGATTTATTATTTAAGAATTTTAAGAACATAAGAGATAACCGTGCCAATCCGATAACAATCTATTCTCTGAGTTTGGAGGGGAGGTTCAACTTAACTTCCACATTCACCCCAATCATTAAAGGGGCACTTCACCAAAAAACAATGCTGATTTATTTTGCACATAATCTCACACACATCCAAAACACCTCTAAACAGTTTTGCACACATTCATTTAGTTTGTCAGTTATTGAGAGTAAATTAGTTTTAACCTGGGTCAGTGACCGTTTACCTGGGCGGGTGAAGGTTTACCTGGGCGGATGAAAGTTCTGGGCGGGTGAACGTTTCCTTGGATGGGTGGAGGTTTACCTGGGCGGGCTGTGGGGAATACTGGTAATTATGCCCTTACTTGTTGTTTCCACAGAGCATGAAGCCAGAGCTGAGCTATCTGGCCCATAACCTGGTAGAGATAGACAAGTACAGAGTGGAGACCTGCTGTGTCATTGGTAAGTGTACATAGTGGAGACCTGCTGTGTCATTGGTAAGTGTACATAGTGGAGACCTGCTGTGTCATTGTTAAGCGTACATAGTGGAGACCTGCTGTGTCATTGTTAAGCGTACATGGTGCAGACCTGCTGTGTCATTGGTAAGTGTACATAGTGGAGACCTGCTGTGTCATTGTTAAGCGTACATAGTGCAGACCTGCTGTGTCATTGTTAAGCGTACATAGTGCAGACCTGCTGTGTCATTGGTAAGTGTACATAGTGGAGACCTGCTGTGTCATTGTTAAGCGTACATAGTGCAGACCTGCTGTGTCATTGGTATGTGTACATAGTGCAGACCTGCTGTGTCATTGGTAAGTGTACATAGTGCAGACCTGCTGTGTCATTGGTAAGTGTACATAGTGCAGACCTGCTGTGTCATTGGTAAGTGTACATAGTGCAGACCTGCTGTGTCATTGGTAAGTGTACATAGTGCAGACCTGCTGTGTCATTGGTAAGTGTACATAGTGCAGACCTGCTGTGTCATTGGTAAGTGTACATAGTGCAGACCTGCTGTGTCATTGTTAAGCGTACATAGTGCAGACCTGCTGTGTCATTGGTAAGTGTACATAGTGCAGACCTGCTGTGTCATTGGTAAGTGTACATTGCTCTGTCATAGACCTCTCACATATTTTGTGTCTTCTCCCGAGTCTCCACTCTTTGCTGCAGCTATAGGAAAATGAATGGACTATTAATAGATCACTCCTAGCTTTATCTGTGGTTCATGCAGGTGTGGTCCCGTGAACAAAGCCTTCTAATATGTCTCTCTGATAAGGCAGGGCATTTTAGATTTGTTTTGCAGCAGTTTAAAAATAGAGGAAAGATTGCTTGCCAAAACTAGCTTAGTGTTGCAGATCAGGTCACCCGACGTCACCAGCGCATTTTCTGCAACATCCGGTCATTTAGGGTTACTGTAGCAATTTGGCTTTTAAAAATGTGAACGTTAACAAAACATAAAATCCTTTTTGATGAAACACAATTCCCATTAACCCCTCATGCAGCATCAAGGACAACATTACTGGTAAATGGGAAAGGAAAAGTACATTTCTGCCGTATGCAGGTGAAAGATGCACCAGGGCTTGATGTATTAATGACGTGAACGTGTGAGAGGTCTATTGGTAGGTGTACAGCAGGGTTGCGATCAAGTCGGTGAGTTAAGGGAGTGGATTTTCTTGGAAAACCTTTGGCATGAAAGGATGAACTAATGACAGTTTAATGTGGATGGATGTTCTATAATGGATAAGTACCAGCTCTGTGGTCGGCCCGATTGCCAGAACTACGCTGAACTATGAATGCTGCTCACATGCACACAGACGGAGAACCGTGTTTTGGCCTAAACTCCCCCTCTGTCCCGTCCCCAGGGAACTACTACAGCTTACGTTTCCAGCACGAGAAGGCTGCTCTGTACTTCCAGAGAGCTCTGAAGCTGAACCCCCGCTGTCTGGGCGCCTGGACCCTGATGGGCCATGAGTACATGGAGATGAAGAACACTTCAGCTGCCATCCAGGCCTACAGGTCAGACTGTCATGGTCGTCGCTTGCTGGCCAAGCTGCAATCGGAACATTTCATAATGTCACATGTAACCTACATTTTTGTGATCATCGTTTTTCGATAAAGATTTTTCTTTACAGCTTGACCACTTTGTGACAACCACATGCCATAGCCTACCTACTATCTGCTACCCCCCTGCCTAAAAATAATAAAATGATAATGATAGTATGAAGTCATACCCCAAATAAATACACAAAGTCGTTATGCCTAAAAATCCTCACTTAACTTGAGAACGTTCAGGTCAGAAGCAGCAGTGTTAAGCAGCTGGCAAATTGTCGCCGTGGGTTTGTGCAATATTGGCGTATTGTGAATCATGATACACATTTCTTTTGTGTAAATGATTGATTAAAATACCTGTGTGCTGATATTCCTTTGCCTCAAATCTCCGTATGATTTCTTCCCATCAGACATGCAGTAGAAGTTAACAAGCGAGACTACCGGGCCTGGTACGGTCTGGGCCAGACGTACGAGATCCTCAAGATGCCTTTTTATTGCTTGTACTACTATCAGAGAGCTCACCAGCTCAGGTGTGTATTCTAGTTGTCAAGTAAGGCTTTACAGCGATGCAAATATAGAAACATACTTTAACCCTTTCACTACCACAGTACAGACGGTTAACCGGCTGTAGTGTGGTAGTGAAAGGGTTAACCTTCTGTAGTGTGGTTGTGAAAGGGTTAACCCTTTGTCTTGTGGCAGTGTGGCAATGATACTTGCAACTAACAATATCCTTTCTCGGCACAATCCATGCTGTTCCTCATACCAGCTCCGGCTAGTTAGCCACAAACCAATGCAAAGTCAATGGGGTCTAGCTTATGTCTGTACAAGCTGAATGAAGACGACTCAAATCTACTCCGCAGTGCACACAAAGTAGATCTCAGTTGTGCTGGTCAGGGATAGGGTTCCAGGGTTCGCACAAGGTCCTTGAAGTGCTTGAAGTGCTTGATTTTTTACAAAAAAAAGTCGAGGCCTGGAATTCCTTAAACAGCAAATTTTTTAACAAGGTGCTTAAAAAGTCATTGAAATTCAAATCAACCATTCGCATTGAATGTTTTGTTCATCCATGATCAAATTGTTCTGAAAAAATAGTTTATCTTCTTTGAACCCGAGCTAATATTGCACTAATATGTATACTATTAATTTACATCAAATATGTATATATGCTTATATGCATATATGCTTATGCTGATGGATACACTCTTTACCCTCCACTACATCCCTTGATATCACCCTTAAACAGGGAACAAAACTAATTTTATTTTTATTTTTTATTTTTTGGAACAAATTTTATTTTATTTATTTTTTGACATGACATACAAACATTTACAGTAGAAATCCACTATAGATCACAGGGCTATTACCGACATAATACTAACAATCATGACAGCCCGGTTTTTAAAATTAAAATAGATGTAGATTAAAGATTAAAGATATACACAGATTAATTACAATACAATACAACACATAAATGCTCTTGCTCGTTCTTCCCTCCCCCACCGGACCCCCCTTGAATACATCCATTATTTCGCTTGATACCAAGGATTAAAAGTTTATATAATGCTTTATCCTCTCCACCACTTCTAACCAGATTGCTATGCTGGCTTCATTAACACCTAGAATTTGTGCGGTAGATATCTCTAGGTAAATCACATCAAGATGGGTAAGAATCCATACCCTCCGACACATTTTATCAGGTTGAATCCAGCGTGATGCTATTAGCTTTTTGGCAGCCATAAGACCGGACAAGATTAACCTTTTTATAAGTACTGTTAGATCCTGATCAATCTGGCCAGTATCACGTCTTCGTCTGTTTGGCTCTCCATCCACTCCTCTGCGTTGTGTAATTTTAATGGTCCTGACGTCTCAGATACTGGCTGATACGATCCTTATCTCTCCCCGTTAGTGCGATCCGCAAACCATAATAATTCTCCACCTTCGTAAGAATTCGACACTTTGACAACGTACTACCTTACAAGGAAAAGCGTTGTTTATTTCTATAAACAGAAGCCTCAGCTCAGATGTTAACAGATTGTATTGTCCTTGAAAAGTCTATTCTAATGATCTTTCGGTGTGTTCAGTCTATCGTCCTTTTGCTATTCAGTCCAATGGTGGTCAGGCCTGGTCTTTAGCCTAAACCCTCCTCGCGTTAGCCGAAGCTAATGATGATGTGTCATTCTTCTCCCCCCCCCCCCCCCCCCTCTCGATGCGAGGAGAGAGTCTCTTGGTCTCTTCCCTCCTGTGGGATTAGTTTCTTTGGTCTGCCTCACACCCGGAAACACTGTTCGACTTATAGATCTTCTTCATAGCAACGACAGCCCCCGCCCCTCTCCTGGTTGTCATGCGACGTGCTGTCATGACAACCGTGTTTAACCTTTACACACATCAAAACGCAGTTTCTACTGTTTTCATTAAGGATGTCACCCCTCTCCCTCCTGCTCTCTGCCGCTATCAGCTTGTTCCAGATCGGAATGTCAACATTCGGCCCGCTCAGTGTGGTGCTCACTTAACACCCTGCTCGCTCTGAAACACCTCTCCTGCTTCCACCACCGTCAGCCTGCACATTTCGACCCCTTTAGATGCTCTCATCTCCCCCCAATCTATACATCACATACATTGAAAAACACCCAAATCTATCATTCCCCCCTTGATTCTTATCAACTCTTCAGAATCATAAATCATTATTTGGTTTTTCAATTAATTATACCCAAAAAATAGACTGTGGTTGAAGCAAACCAACCTCATCTCTTGTGCACAAGAAATGAAGACGGCCCGCGGTCAACCCAGTGATCTTGCTGGCTGATGTCCGTTTGCGCCCCCCTTCGTGCACAAAGGGAACCGAAACAGACCACCAAAACCAACAACATCCAACGACTCATAACAATTAGGGCCCCTCTGTCTGCTCCCAATAATTATATCCTGTTGTTTTACTGTTTTCCCTCTTATCTACCTTCTATATATATATATCCTTCTATACATATATATTATATATGAATCCTCCATTTATATCTCATACTCCTAATCAATTAACACAGGACTTCTCGCTGTTGTCTCGTCTCTTGATCTCCTGATTGACTCTGAAAGGAAGTCCCTGTTTGTCCATGATTCATTCAATACACCCGCCCATGCTCTGTTGTTTCAAAACGCCTCGAAACAGCGTCTCCGCAGGAAAGCCCCCTCCGATGTCCGCCTCGTTCTCCCCTGGGCAACACCGCCTGCGACCGCTGGACTCCGCCCCGTTGGCCGTCTCCGCCCCGTCGGTCATCTTTGTTGAGGCTCGTCTCCACTGCCGTCGGCCCTCTCCAGACTCTGAGAGCAGAAACACCAAGCCAGCAGTTTTTGTGTACACTCGACCCTGTGTTTTCTATTAGTCTACCATGGCTTTGGGCCTGCAGCTCGTTCCATGGAGTTATCTCCAGTTCTCTATATATTTTTCCTCTGCAAGCCCCTGCCATGGCCACGCCCTTTCAGACTGTTGGACGGTGTGAGTGTCCTACAGCCCATGGCGCTATTTGTTCTCTATTAGTCTCCCACCTTCTCAACACCCATATCTGTCCTACAGGGCTGTTCCCTGTTTGTTGTCTTCCGGCGTGACACCCGCAACTAAACCGATTCCCACTTTTCGACGCACTATCTTCATCCCAGGTTGGCCCCTGGCGCGCACCAGATCTTCTGGTGATGTGTCTTCAAGACTCTGCCTATTTATTAGGTGTGAGAAGGCCCCACTGGAGATCGAACTCCCTCTTATTTCATAATTAAACTTATTTAATTAACCGCATCTCATCTCTCTGTGCAATTCTTATTTAACCCATTCAATAATTAAACTATTTAATTAACCCGTATATCGATATTATTATTATGATAATAACATACAACAGAGCAGGTTGGTTCCCTGCCCCTAACTCGCATGCACGTACTCGTACTATTATCTAACATACAACAGAGCTGTCCGTTGCTCTACCCTACACGGGGCTGTCTCCGTCGCCCTGGAGCTGTACCGTTGCTCTACCCTACACTGGGCTGTCTCCGTCGCCCTGGAGCTGTACCGTTGCTCTACCCTACACAGGGCTGTCTACGTCGCCCTGGAGCTGTACCGTTGCTCTACCCTACACAGGGCTGTCTCTGTCGCCCTGGAGCTGTATGTTGCTCTATCCTAAACACGGAGCAGTCCGTTGCTCTGGAGCGGTCCGTTGCTCTATTCTACACGGAGCAGTCCGTTGCTCTGGAGCGGTCCGTTGCTCTATTCTACACTTTGAGTTCCTTTACAAAGTTCTCACATACACCACCGTGTATACACACAAGCAGTTGGTAATTTGAAAAAATTTAACTCCTTAATTAAATTAAACTCTAAACATTCCCCTATGGGTAATGGAAACTCCCCAGCACTACCCCCCCCCCCTCCGCCACTAGGTGGCGACCTACTCCTCCATTGTGTTTTAGTTGACGTGTCACTTCCTGGTTCTTATCTGTTATCTCCTCGTGGCTCACGGCCATCTTGTCTCATCCTCCTCGTGGCCCTTTGCAGCCATCTTGTCTCTGTGCCTATTTTTTTCCCACTGTCCCTTTAATGCCTCAAACATTCTCTCGCTACCGACCACACCCGTAACGTTTGTTCACTGCTCCCTTCACGTCACAGTCCCGCTTCCCGCTTTCTGTGTTTTGAACAGTAATCACTAAATACGATGTTGCCCCTTTAATTCACTGAACATCTCCCCTCTGCCTCCCTTCTCATCTCCTACACAGTGGCTTCTGTGCTCTGTAGATAAAACTCTCGATTTTCACGGCTAGCATTGAACTGAAGAAGTTTATTCTAGGTAAAATATCCATCTTAACTATTGATACTCGGGCCTGTACTGAGTTTTTAAGTTTTGATCACCTGTCAAAGTCATTTGTGATCCTATCTTGGATTCCTGTATAATTATACTTCACTGTTTGGCATATAGTGGGGAATATTTAAACTCCAAGACATCTAAAGTGTTCTACCATTTGTATATTTTCTGGAAGGAGGGTAGCCTTTGCAGTGACATTAAGTGGAATGAAGGCCGATTTTGGCCAGTTTATCCTAAATCCCGATAGATTGCCAAAATCATCTATCAGCTCGAGAAGATGAGGCAGTGAGGTGGTAGGGTTTTGCATGAACAATATTACATCGTCCGCATATAAACTAATATGATGCTGTGTGCCCCTAATTGAGATCGGCTCTATGGATTGGGATTGTCTTATATACTGTGCTAAAGGTTCTAAGGATAGAGCAAATAGTCCGGGACTAAGAGGACAACCCTGTCTGGACGAGCGTGAGACAGGAAAGAGAGGGGAGGTGAATTTACCTGTTATAACCATGGCCAATGGCTCTGTGTATAGTACTTTAATCATATTAATGAATCCTCCTAACCCCATCCTTCCGAGTACTGCCCATAAATAAGACCATTCCAACCTATCAAAGGCCTTCATCGCATCCAAGGATAATATAGCTGTAGGAGGCACGGCATCCTTGCTGGCGTCTATCACATGTAGTAACCGTCTAATATTATCCGTGATCAGGCGGCCTCTTATGAAGCCTGTCTGATCAGGATGAACTAAAGATGTCATATGCTTTTGAAGTCTGATGGCTAGTACCTTAGCATACAGCTTGAGATCGGTTCCGAGGAGGCTTAAGGGTCTATAACTACCACATTCGGTAGGGTGAGGGTCTTTGTCTTTTTTAAGGAGGACAGATATGAGTGCCATATTGACATCCCTGGGGAAGTTCCCCTCTTTGATTGAGTATAAAATCATATCAAATAGGGGTCCGATTACATCCCAACATGATGTACATTTTGATTTTAAAAACTACCAGCCAGGCAGATTTTTTACCAGCCAAAAATTTTAAATAGCTTTTTAGTGTTATGTGTTATTATTACTATATAATACTCTCATATGCTATTTTCAATTAATATCATAAACAACATAAGGAATATTAGCATGATTTTGAGTGGACTGAAGGAATGAGTCAGCGTTAATAGTTTTAAATGCAAGTAATTTATTGAAACATAGAAGTGGGGTCGGGACACACACACTGTTTCAACTCACCACCCCCGCATCATATTGTAGTCTAGTCTGTCTTCAAACTTCCACTCCTCTCGAAACTTTCTTTTTCGTCTGAGATAGGCGCGGTGGGTTTTCTTTTTAGCGGCAGGCTTACTCCTTCCATATGGTTCCACTTCCACATATTTGTAATTGTAACCCATTTAATAATAATAATATTTACATTTATATATTTAATTACCGCATATATATATATATATTTATAGGGCAATATTATCTGTCCATCCTCAGTAATCCTCAGTTTACTATAATATACTCCTGACTTCATCGTCTTTCCAAACGCGCGCACACACAGAGAAAGGGAGAGTGCCCCCCCCCCCCCCCCCCCCCATTTCCCTTTCCTCAGTCCACACTTTCTGCTGTTCTCTATGGCTCTGCTTCTGATCAGGATTAGCTTGTTAGCTTACGCTAACGTAACGTTAATTTCGGGCGATGTGGGCATAAAGGAATGGCGACGATGCAAAGCATGTTAGATGCATTTGACCCGTTGTGAGGAAAAAACACACCACGGACTTATTTCGGGTCGCAAAATAGGCGCACTGCTCTGTCGCCTCTGTCTGCCAGCAGAAGCACGGACTGGGCTGATATGACTCGCGGAGTTGCCACAGGATTTTCAAAATAAGAGTATCGCTATGAACCGAACGTTGCTAGCTGCCGGAGCCATAGATATTATGACTGGAGCTGCGCTTGGGGTGGAAATGAGACCCGCCACAGGATTTTCAAAATAAGAGTATCGATATGAACTATTTTGTTACCGGCCAGGTGGCGGGCAGACCTCTCATTGTTACTCGCCAAACCTTAAATCTGCCCGCGCTTGGCGCGTACTTATTTTGTTCCCTGCCCTTAAATAACGACAGGCAGATAATTAATTAACTTATATTCAAACATTACGTAAGTGTGTAAATGATGATGATGATGATGATGATGTGTTGTGTTTTGGGATGAATCTCCTCATTACATATGAAGTGGTGATGTGTCATGGTGTTCTCCTTTTTAGGCCCAATGACTCACGGATGCTGGTTGCACTGGGTGAGACCTACGAGAAACTGTCACAACAAGTAGAGGCTAAGAAGGTTAGTGACCAACACACTATCTCTCTTCCCCTTTCCTCTCTCTCTTTCTAACACACCAACACACTATCTCTCTTCCCTTTTCCTCTCTCTCTTTCTAACACACAACCACACTATCTCTCTTCCCCTTTCCTCTCTCTCTTTCTAACACACAAACACACTATCTCTCTTCCCCTTTCCTCTCTCTCTTTCTAACACACAAACACACTATCTCTTCCCCTTTCCTCTCTCTCTTTCTAACACAAACACACTATCTCTCTTCCCCTTTCCTCTCTCTCTTTCTAACACACAAACACACTATCTCTCTCCCCGTTTCCTCTCTCTCTTTCTAACACAAACACACTATCTCTCTTCCCCTCTCCTCTCTCTCTTTCTAACACACAACCACACTATCTCTCTTCCCTTTTCCTCTCTCTCTTTCTAACACACAACCACACTATCTCTCTTCCCCTTTCCTCTCTCTTTCTAACACACAAACACACCATCTCTCCCTATCTCTGTCTCTTACTCCCACACACATGCACAATTGCATACACATACAATGACATACAAATAGCCTTCACTCCCAGACATATCTATCTACACACACTATCCCCACAACTCTCACTCTCTCTCTACACATGGCCTTCAACTTGTACACACAGCCTTCTTATAGTATCTATACTCTCTCTTTCTGACACACACACACACACACACACACACAAACATAGCTTACACTCATATCGATACATCATGATCCATATATCTCTGTACATCATATCTATAATTCATATTATGTATGTCAATACTCCACACACACACCTATATAAATATGTTTTTGCTCACCATTCTACAGAGTTCTAGGCTAGGGCTCCATGGCTGTAATCTAGGTATCTCCATGTTGCATCATGTCATCCTGTCAGTAAACTCTATCCTTAATCAAAGACTGTTGTCCGCCTCTGTGAATAATTTGGTTAAATTATTCCACATTTAGTAACAACTTGGTACAGTTTTCTATACAAAAAATTATGTTTGTTAGGGCGGCTAGGTGGTGTAGTGGGCAAGGCACTCGCCACCAGTGTGGAGACGCTAGGATTCGCGTGTTCGAATCCAGCTCTCCACATTGTTTTCAGTTTAGCTGGTCGTCCGCAGTAATACACATTGGCCGTATTACGGGGAGGGAAAACTGAAGGGTGGGGATCGAACGTTGTGAACAAGCGACTCCTACAAGTCGGTTGGTGCGCCTGCGCAGTAGAATCAGGAAGTGTCGGGGGCAGCGTGAGCCTCCCACGCGTTACTCCTCGACACTGAGAGATCGAGCTGCGCAGGTGAAAAGATGCGACTGCTGTTACCTCAAGTACCGGAGGGGACTTGTGCTATGTATGACTTAGTCCACATTGCAGCCGGCTTGTGGGAGGCAAGAAACAGCGTTCGTGACAGGGGAGGGTTGAATTGGATGATACGAAATTGGGATGGGAGAAAATATAGAAAAATGGGAGAAAAAGTGGATCAAAAAAAAATTATGTTTGTTGACATACATTATTTAACCAGTATAATTAGGAAAACTCAAGTATTGTTTTGTTAAAGGGGAATGCTGCCGATTTTCAACCGTAAATGTCTATTACTTACGTTCAGTAAGTACTATGATCACAAGCTCCCATGATCATATACAGTACACTCCCATTTGCTGTTTCTAGGGATGGGTACCGAATCCGGTACTTTTAAGCGTATCGGCCGAATCACGTCTGTACTACCGAGTACCGGTTCACGTGAGATCCACATTTCGGTAATGAAAGTCTTACACTTTACAAAGCTAGATGCAGACGATACTCGCTGCAATATTATATATATATTAACAAATTGTTCTAAATAAATAATAATGATCATAAATTATTTGAAGTTTGGACTAAATTTTTACAACTGAGGTAGGTAGATTGCATTTTTAGAGACTAAAGTACACACGTATCGATTCAAATGTGAACGGTACCCAACCCTAGCTGTTTCAGCTGTATTATTCACAATATTACTGTTTCGGCTGTTTTATTCACAATATTCTGATTACTCATAATACAGGAGGTATTTGCGATATGAATTATCCTGAATAAGACCTTAACTGGGATATGCACTACTAGATAGAAGATACACTCATTGTGAATCTCTTACCTGTCTGTGACGTGTCTTGTTTGTTTGTTTGCCTAGTGCTATTGGAGGGCTTATTCTGTGGGTGACGTGGAGAAAATGGCTCTACTCAAACTGGCAAAGTAAGCCTATAGCAGAACTGATATGATATGTGGCCACAGCACTGTGTTGAGCATTACCTGCATAGAAGATCCCTAGGTCTGTGTTATGTTAAAAAAAAACTGACTTTGGGGGTAAAGCATGTCTGATGCTTCTTTTGTGGGGAGTTTGATATGTCCTTTTTATTTGCCTTTTTACGTAGATCGTTTCAGTAGAATAAGTGTTGCTAGGGAACAGCTTGGACTGCAGTTAATTTCCCGTTGCAGTGTTTGCTAACAACTGACTTTTGTTGTCAAATTTGTGAAATCAGTAAAGCAAAACATGAAGGATAAAGAAGTGGTAGTAATAATAAACGTATAACGATTCGATTTTAACTTTTTCTTTTGTTAATTTTGTTTTACAATTTAATAGTAATTCCTATTATATATATATATATACAAATGCTCATTCTCGTCTTCTAGACCCAAATGTATTTATTAGACATTAATTAGTTGATTTTAAATCATTAAGACTTGTTCAAACTGGATGAATGAGTTGATTTTAAATCATTAAGACATGTTTCAACAGGCTCCATGACCAGCTGAACGAGTCGGATAGGGCCGCAGAGTGTTACATGATTTACATCCAAGACATCTTTGCTCAAGGGGTAAGCAATCCGGTCTGTCTGTCTGTATGCTTGCACAGGGGGGCCATGTAAAACTAGGTTGTCTTGTGTGTTATATAGTATTTCCAGATTGAATATGAATGCCGTCACAATACATATTTTTAGTCGTGATTCTACAAAAACTAATTTTCCCTTGATTTTTTTTTTTTTTCATTTTTTTAAAGAAAATCTAATGGGTAATTTTCCCATTCTGCATCATAATTTAAGGGCAAATTCATACTCACTGATTTAAATCACTTGAGAATGGTATTTAGATTGAGGTGAACATAAACTGGTATTGCAGGATGCAAAGTGCCATCGAACGGGTTGTTGCCAATAAATGTCACCAGGAAAGAGTTAGAATCGCCCGGAGCCTTTTAGGGGTTAAGTGCCTTGCTCAGGGGAGCAGTTAGGGGCTCAGTGCCTAAGGAAGATAAGTAGAAAGTTGTTGCAGAAATAGTGCGAGAGAAGATGAGGCTTGGCACCTCTGCAGGTTGATGATATACACAACTGTGTTTCTGACATGCAAGCGTTTGACTTGTACAACCAGACTGCTCTTACAGCCTCCCTCTTCTCATGGTCCCCCAGGAACAGCTGGAGCATGCGGAGGTGAGCACGGCCCTGCGCTACCTGGGCCTGTACTACTTCAAAAACAAGCACTATGATGAGGCTTCCGTCTGCGCTCAGCGCTGCTGTGACTACAATGACGTACGTTTGAGTCTTTGTTTTATTTATTTATCTAAAAGGTGAGGTGCCCATCGGGGTCTTATTATTAAAGTAATAAGTGCGCTTGACATCAAACCAAATCATATGATATTCCTTCAAATATTTCAGATCTCATTTTGTGATACATTTTTAGTTCATGTGCTTATCGTCGTAATGATTTACCTACACCACTAAATGACGTGCCTGTTTTGAGAGGATTTCAACTCAACAGTTGCTGCTTCCGAATTCTCTATATGCTATTGTACATACTATATTGTATGCAATTTTCAGTATGTGATCTGTTGGTATGTAAATAGTGTATGTGACAGATTTTTATGCATAATAAAAGCACCAACATTTGAATCGAGCGAATAGTTGCTACTACACAATCATGTAATTTCCAATGCCAGTTTTAGTTCTAGGTTAGCGAAGATTTTCCAAACAAACGTAAAAAATAAAAATAAATACATATTGGCCACTGATCATCATTTGTGTTATATTTGCCAAAACTGATATCCTCCTAATTGCATAGCTAGCAAGCGGAAAAGCCACTTCCTTCTGCTGGTATTATGAATGGCCACTTCCACCTGGGTGTGCAGGTCCTCCAAGTATGTAGTATGTTGCACATACTGCTCTCACACCTACTGATGTGCATACTTTATGTATGTAGTATGATGTACATAGTAGTAGTAGTCAGTGATGCCAGTAACGCGTTACTAAGTAACTCTAATCTGATAACTTTTTAAATGGTAATCTAACGCGTACATTTTTACAAGCCTAACGCGTACATTTTTACAAGCCAGTAATCTGGTTACAGTTACTTTTCCAAGTGTCTGTGCGTTACTATTTTGTTACTATCTCATAATGCGATAAGAGTGCCAGGGGTACAGTCAGCTACCTCTCCAGAACCCACCCGCCCAAACCCAGAGGCCAAACCTACTAGCTAGAGATTAGCGTCACATAGCTGGCCTTTTTCTGAACCCAAATAAGCTAGCTAAGTAGCCAAGCACATAGACTGTTCCATAGCATATGCCTTCAGTTGACAAATCCTCTCTTACCTTGACAATTAAAAAGCCTCCATAATTTAGTAAATAGTATTCCCATGGCTGGTGTTGAGATTTACGATGCCAGCTTGTGAGAATTCGTTGTAGCCAGCCAGTGTTGATGCTATGAGGTAACGTTAAATACAGACAACGATAGCTAGCAAGCTAACTAAATAGCTTTGTTTGTCTGGACTATCATACTAGCTAACATACCCAACTAATGTTAACGTTAATGCCATTCAGAATTTATTAACATAGCTACAAGTTACAACACACAGTAACGTTAATACAATTACATGCATCATTGTTTACAATGAACGGGTGGGGCTAGTCGAAAAGGACTGGACACGGGGACAAGTTAAACATCAATTAATTTAATACAACAGGTAGTTTGATTATATACGGCTTTGGCGCGCGCTCTCCTGCCGATTTAAAATCGGCAGCTTTTCCTCCTCATCATCGTAGCTGCATGTGTGAGCCGCGGTGTCTCTCTCCTCTCCTTTGGAAACTAGCGTTAGTTAGCTCAAAAGCACAGAACCGGACGACACAAGTTGTTCCGCTAGCGACAACAATAACACTTCCGGTCGGGTTTCAAAATAAAAGAGCGACGTCTAAAACAGGAAAGATGTTTATTTTGTACATTTGTGGCACGCACTTATTTCTTGAGACTATAACCTTTTTTTAAATAAACGAAATGAAAACGAAAAAGATCGGATCCGTCTTCGTCTGGACAAGGCCTTAGTAACCTAGTTACTTTAATCAAGTAATCAGTAAAGTAACTAGATTACTTTTTAAAGAAGTAATCAGATTACTTTTACACGTAATCTGTAGCATCACTGGTAGTAGTAGTAGTTTTATTCAGTCATCATCTCACACAATACAATAATTATGCACAATCATTTAAAAAAAAGTATTATTCACATTTATAGTCTTCTTCAGATCACCGGGTCCCGGGAGTCGAACCCGGGTCGGCCATGTTGCACCATAGAGCTGTATGCGGTGCGCCACTCGGGCGCCCCTTGAACAGTAAATTTACAAATATCTCAAATCATATTTTCTTTCATGTATTGAAAAAATAAACTTTGCGCACCGTCCGGGAGTAACTTTGCTTTAGCTCTGTACATTATTTGCATAATTTTATGATTAACCAAATCATAAAATTTCATAACATGAGACTTTATAAACAATGGATTTGTGTGGTCATAGTAACCAGCCTTAAAAAGGTTCTGAATGGCCCGCTTTTGCAGTAAATCGGATTTACTGTCTTTTTAAATGTCGACCCCCATACTTCCACACAGTAAGATATGTAAGGAAGTATAATGATGTGAGCAGTAAATGATGTACAAGGCTTTATAGTTTAATATATCCTTACATTTATACAATATTGCTACTGACTAAGATATTTTCCCTTGAATATAGTTAACATGTTGTTTCCATGTTAATTTCTGATCAATAACTAACTACCCCTAGACATTTTATCTCAGAAACTCTTTCTATTTTTACATCACATATTTTTAACCCGATATCCCCCTCTATTTCTTTTCGATTACCAAAAACCATACATTTAGTTTTCTTAATATTGAGAGACAATTTATTAACATCAACCCAAGTTTTGAGAATTTCAAGCTCTTTCAATATCAAACAGAAGTTCCTTTTAAATTACTTCCTGAGCAATATAAATTTGTATCGTCTGCAAAAATAACAAACTTTAACAGTTCAGCAACATTAATATAAAGTATAAAAGGTTTTGGACCTATCACAGATCCCTGGGATACTATATGTATGTGGTATGATGTAGTTCAAGTTCAAGTTCTTTAATAGTTGTCATACAGAAGTACAGAATACTTTCATACAAAATGCTTCTTACTGTTACGCTCCAGAGACTGTGCTAGACAAGATAGTATCAAATAACATAATAACATAATATGGCATGAATTTAGAAGAAGAAAAATGAGGTCACAGTGTTCGGTGTAGACATATGTACAATGTTCTGAGTTACCATATAATATACAATACACAATACTATGCAGTGTACTAATGTACAGTACTATCTAGTGCAAAGCAGAAATGTACATACTTTATGTATGTAGTATGATATACATACTTTATGAATACATACAATGGATTGGGAAGCACAGTTTGAGAGTCTGTATGAACTCTGTTGTGATGTCTGCTTGTCCGCAGGCTCGTGAGGAAGGCAAGGCTCTGCTGAGACAGATCGCTCAGGCACGCGATCAGACGGAGACGTGTAAAGAACTCTTTCCCTCCCCCTCCAACAACAACACCCCTGTCAGGAGGGTGTCTCCACTCAACCTCTCGTACCTGACCCCCTAACACACACGCACACGCACACCTCCCACGCCACTCTCCAACAACACTACTGTCTCCACTCAACCTCACGTACCTGAGCCCCTAACGCACACCCTGACACACACAAACACACACCTCCTACGCCACTCTCCCAACATCAACAACAACACTCCTGTCAGGGGAGTGTCTGTGCTCAACCTCTCGTACCTGACCCTCTAACAAACACTCACACCCCACTCTCCCAACAACAACACTCCTGTCAGGGGGGTGTCTGTGCTCAACCTCTCGTACCTGACCCTCTAACAAACACTCACACCCCACTCTCCCAACAACAATAACAACAACCAGTGTTGTAGTCAAGTCACTAAATATCGAGTCCGAGTTGAGTCTCGAGCCCCCAGTGTTCGAGTCCAAGTCCAAGTCACCAAAGAAGAGCCCGAGTCGAGTCCCCATCACCCTAGTCTGAGTCCAAGTCATCAAGGTTGAGTCCACTCCACTCTGGCAGTTAAAGAGCTGACATACAAATACAAAAAGGTCTACAAACACATTCGGGGCCATTGGGATGCGTCTAATAAATCTCTAGAGGACCGGCAAATGTAAACAGACGTGGGGCTGTTTGTAGAGCTAAATCTATACTTTATAGTATTGCTATCTGTCCATTCTCATTGTCAATTGGGACCATAAACCGTCCCTTCGAAATGGATTAAAAAAATAATTTTTTCATCAATACGTTCTCATTTTATAGCGCCGTGAATATAAGCGTTATACGGCATTTGGTCTAGTATATTTCCTGGAAGGCGAGATAAAGGGCTAATGGTTACTAACGTTATATCCAATGGCATTTCCGTTATACAGATGCTACAGTTAAAACTCAAACTGCATATAATCGGCACGATCCTCAAGCATGTATGCATGAAAGGGGGGGGGGGGGGGCGGGGGAAGTCGTTTCTTATTATTGATTACCAATAACCATGTTCGTCTAAGTAGCCACATAGGCCGATCGTATTGTATCATAACAAGGCTCGATCGGGCTGTAATTTACGTGAAAAAGATCTTACCATGAGCCGGTTGGATCCCCCCCGAGCATTTCCCCGTTATCGATCGCCATCTGGTAGATCGATATGTCCATTGGCTGATGATAAATCCCCTTATTGCATAGTGAAATCCGCAATCCAAAACGTAATCCAAGCTACATGCTGCACATCCAGAATCCAGCTACCTGAAAACTCCATTGAAAGTCAAAAAGAAGAATGCTCCGTTCAGCCACAGGGCACACTGCATTATCGCGATAGCGCCCCTAAGAGGATCTGGCCGGTATTGCACTTTCTCGAATTCAAAGAGTAGGGTACATCTGCAGTGCACCTCGGCAACCTTGAATAGGTTATTAAAATGGAATAAAAGCAATAACAACTTGCCACGGATATATCCGTGCTTCTGTCCACAACGGGGGGAATCGAAACACGGAGATCTCCGTGGTCGGGCGCCATTGTGTTAAACATAAATGACACAACGGTCACCATTTCAAAGGGAGTTTATTTACTTTGTGACACAAATGATTAGGGCCTATTACAAAAAATATTAAATAACTGTATTTATCAATTAACAAGTCCTCAGTGCTCAAGTCCAAGTTGAGTCACAAGTCCTGAGCGTCTGTGCTCAACCTCTCCTACTGGACCATCTCACACACACAGTTTTCTTAAAGGTACTGTATGTGCTATTTTCATGTGAAATAGCTCTACAGCCACCACTGGTGTAGAGTGTTTGCTCAGTAACATGACTCCCAGTTCCTCCGCTCTGCAGTAAACAGAAGATACATTTTCTGGTATCCCGTTGCCACTTCATCTAATCAGCAGAGAGAACTCCACAAAGTGAGGCATGGGTAGCAGGAAAAACGTGCTTGTAAATGGATGTTTCTAGCAACATTTTAGGCAAGAAATAGGATATGCAATTGCTGGATCTTAATTCATATTTGACTTGCAACGCCTGGTGTTCTCTAGGGGTAGTTATTGTTGGCGATCCAAGTCTTGTTTTCAAAGAAGATGGAGAAATAACAGTAGGGGTTAGCTTACCCAAACCAGTATGTAAGACCACAGCCTAGCGCCAGCTCTGTCAGATGCCCCCTTGAGTGGCAGGACCTTGCGTTTTTGTAGGTTTTAGTAACTAATAAGAGTCTATGGGCAGTTCACGATGAGTCGATTTCTGTCTCGTGGCAAAGATGGCGGAGAGTTCCTCTAACTCCTCGCATTACTGCTGTGTGCCACAAGCTTTGCCTGCCGCCCATTGTACGCAAGCGCACTCATTCCCACACATTTAGCAACAGCTTAACTCAAGATATTTCTCTATGAACTCAATGGAAACCAGCCCATAGAAAATGTGAATGACAGAAAGGAAATGGAGAAAATTATTCTGTTTCTCTCATTCCTAAAATTTGTTTGACAGAATTTAGCCAAAATGCCCATATCACTTACAGTACACTCACAGATCAAATCACACAATACAAATGATTGAAATATTACAGAGGTTCAATATGCTTTTAGGGACATCTATGGATACAAATATACCCCCCCCCCCCCCCCCCCCCCCCAACTGCCTGGCTACCTATTACACACACGCATACACACACACCCAGGTACACATTCATTGGTGCAGCAGGGATGACCTGGTGGTAACAGACTGTATGCCGTTACCTGAAGTTCACTGGGTCCTTGCAACAGCTGAGGGATCCACCCTGTTGAAGTGTCCGTGAGACATTGAGCTGCAAAAGCTGACCCTGAGGGGGGCTAGGCTGAATGTGTAAATGTTTGTCTCTGAGAGAGAAAAACATGGAAAAGCAAGTGGTTCATTACGTTGTGTCATATGGAAGTTGAGTGGTATACATTTGTACATTTATACAGACAGACACACACACATAATAAACATTTTTTTTACTGCATTTGTGGATATCTGCTTGTTTGAATGGCGATTGGATGTTTTGGTTTATTCTATTAAAATACACCTTATTTATTTGTTTTGGCCTTTTTATGATTCCACACCAGGGTGCCTTTACTCAGGACCAACATTACCCTTCAGTAGGCCACATGCAAATGCCATATCCTCTTTAGACTAGCAGGAATAAGCTCCTATTCCAAAAACCTAATAGACTGTTTAACTGGAATTCTGCTGCTATAGGGAACAGTTTCGACCCAAATCCGTTTCCTGTCAACTATTTAATTTAGATAACATCCTTTTTTAGTATGTTTAGGTTTACTTTATTTGTTCAAGGGGGACAGCGTACATTAATAAAACATTTTAAAAACGTAAACGCACCCAATCTTAGCCAAAAGGCTAATTTCCATTGGCAGTCCCCCTGCCAGAAGGTACAGGCTAAAATCCTGTGTAAAAAATGGTTAGCAATACAAACAGAATATAAGCAAGATAAATAACATTAGAATAAAAACACAAACAAAAGCACATATAGTAGAACATACAATAGGGATACAGGGCACAATACAGTCATTGACACAAGGACCGAGCACATTATGACATATTAGAAGACCCAGGCATAGACAAACGCACCATATACACACACTCGCACACCTCAGTGTTGACAATGCTGGTTTTAAATTAGCCATTCCTTAACCCTGCACTTGAATGAGTGATATGATGTGGACACTAATTGTTTGGGGTATTGAGTTGCATTGGTGGAATGCTCTAAAAATGAAAAGACGGCCTGGCCAAATGCACTTTTAGGGATTGTACAGTCCCCCCTTGCCGCACCTCTAGTATTCCTGGTTGAGGCAGACTTGAGGTTGATGAAACCAGACAAAGGAGGAGGAGCCAATCCACACTTGATTTTAAAAACTAGGCAGACATTTTGATAGAGAATCAGTTTTTCCCAACTGAGCAGATTATATATTTTTTTTAATGTGACAGTGATGGTACCTGAATGGTTTCTTGTCTAGAATTTAAATTGCTTGTTTGTATAGTGATTGAAGTGGTTTCAAAATGGTGGAATGTGAATTGGACCAGGTTATCAAACAGTATGTAAGGTGATTCATAACTTTTCCTATCATAGTACCTTTCATAACTTTTCCGATGATAGTACCAAGGTAAAAAATTTGATTACCATCATACTATCCCTTTTTCGTAAGACTAGTCACACAACTCCATGGCTGTCTCCTTGGAGGCTCTGCTGAAACTCTCCAAGGCTGTCAATGTTGAATCAAAAGTGTATTCTTCTTTAGGTAATGAGTAAGTTCCATAACAGTAGGAAAACCATGACTAATTAATCACTTCAGAAAAAATAAATAACGCACATCCTCCGTTTGTTGGTGCTGAGCCAAACTGTAAAAACAGTAATCCATAAGAACAAAGCGGGGCTCGCAACTCACTTGTAGTTCCAAGGTGATTTAATAGACAAAAAATGGCAGTAGATGCGACGTTTCGACCTTACCGGTCTTCCTCATGAGGAAGACCGGTAAGGTCGAAACGTCTCATCTACTGCCATTTTTTGTCTATTAAATCACCTTGGAACTACAAGTGAGTTGCGAGCCCCGCTTTGTTCTTAATTAATCACTTCAAACATGTATGTGACATGGAGGCAGACAAAATAGGTTTCAGCGTCAAGGTGTTATTGGTGCACAATTACCTCTTTTCTACGCTGATTGTAACTGAGGGGTACAATTCCCTGACTGTATTAATCAAGTATTAGTATCATTAAACTACTACCGTGTTATGTACATTACTGGCCTTACTGTACACAAGTATATGATGAGAACTTCTCCACAATAACACGGTTTCCACACAAAGACTCGTTTAGAATATTTATTACATCAAAGGGGTATTATTACATTACTTTAATTGTGCTTATAAGGCAAATAGAATGTGCATAGGCAAATCAATAATGAATATTAGTAATTATCTATGGTACTCAGGAGAGATACTGGAGATACTGAAAGGGGGGTACTACCGGTTGTAAGCCAGCAGGGGGAGGCAATGCTCTATACAAAGTCAATGAGTCCACGGAGGCGATATCACCCCTGTGTCAGCGGGGAAAGCAGCAGCTGTAATCCTAGGGTGCGCGCCGCAGATGAAGCCGTGGAGTCTCTGCTCCGACAGAGACGGGCTCGAGTGATGTCCTCACGGGCCTGTGTAGATCCCACAGTAGCAGCGGGGTAGGCGGTTCTCTGCTCCAGCAGCCACAGTCAAAAGCAATAATCCTGCCGGAAGGTGGCTCTGCAATCACCGGTGTAGGTATCCTCCGTGGTGCACGGTAGTTCACAGTTGAACTTGACGTTACTATCCTTATTAGCACGCGGCAATAAGTGCTCTATGTAGACACACAATTACCCACTTCACGTGGTCTTTGACTCGTAATGAAGGCTTTTACTAGTAGGGAGCGAACGATACGTTAAACAAACGTATTAGGATAACACGAGACTATCTTGGGGCAATGCGAGCCCTACTCTGCCCACGTTGCGTAATGGGGAGAGACGTCACTTGGATAACTGGAACTGAACGAGACTGAACGGGACAAGGGACTAAGAGGAATTCTACATTTCTTGCGCCCTATTTATATGCACGGTGAACAAATAGTACCATTCGTATTTCGGTAGCCGTATTCCTACGCGGAACCGGGGCTAGTTGGGACATGTTCGTCGGCACTATTGAACTTGACTCAAGGGGCCTGTCTGCTGGCGCCAGGTTCTTGTCCAATGAGAGAATGAACTATTATGGGCTGTAGTAGACTAAAGGGATATTCCGTATATATGTACAAGTAATATACAAGGGATATCAAATGATATACAAATATTATGCAATATATATCAATCAATAAATACATATATTCGGTTTAATCTGACCCTTTGTAACAGCCGCCCCCTAATTAGTCCCACCTAATTAGCTAAGCAGAGACAGATTAACCGCACTGTCCACTACTCAATGTCCGTTGTGAGGGTAGGCAGGTCACAAAGTCAGGGGTCATGGTCGTCATTAAGCGAGTCGGGGAGCCTTGGCGACTCTATCAGCCTCGCCACGGGTCGGTTGTAGGTCCGCCCTTGGCTGGAGCACTTCTGCCACTCTGACCTTTCCGTCGGCACCAGTGGTCACTTTGCTTACGCGGCCGGCCGGCCACGCAGCTCGGGGTAGTGACTGGTCTATGGTCATGACGACTAGACGGGATGAAGGGGGGCTTAGGAGGGAGCGGGCCTGAGACTGCTTTGATCTGTGCTTGGCTGTGCCTCCTCCTCCTCCTTCTGTTTCTCTTGTTTGCTCTGTACCCCATCTGAGGAGGGGCCGGTCCCGGCCGCCCCGTCAAGGAGTCACTTGGGGTGCTGGGTTCGAGGTCAGCTACGTCTGGAGCGCAGCTGAGGGGGGTGGAATTCCGAACTCCCTCTGGTACCCACGGTTCTCTCACGGGCCTCTCGCTTAATGTCAATAGCCTCTGCTGTATGGGGGAGAGGCCGGTGTCGCTCGCCTCTGTGTGTAGGCAGCGTGTAGACGTGGGTTGACTGTCAAGTCCGTAGAGGGGGCCCTGGAGCGTCCATCCCAGTCGGGTCTGAACCGCGACTGGGCATCCTTTGGGTCCGACGTGGGCCGCCTCAATTGGGAGAATGAGGTCCGCGTGGTCGGAGCCGATGAGCAGGGTCGGTGTGGCGCCGTCGATAAGCGGTATAGGTAGTTGACGTAGGTGCACATACTTAGCCATCAGCTGTGGGATGGGGTAGGTGTACTGAGACAGGCCTATGTCGTGGCTGGTGAAGACGTTAGTTATACTATACTGCTTCTCGGGCTGGTCCACCGCTGCTATCTTGAAGGAGACCTTTTCACCCTTTATGGTCTTCTGGTCCCTTCTGATGGTGCATATGGTCATTGTATCTTTGACACCTCGCAGGCCCAACTGGGCTGCTGCGGAAGCGAGGAGGAGAGTCTTTTCAGACCCATCGTCCAGGACGGCATAAGTGTCCAGGACCTTGTCCTCGTAGCTCAGGAGCACTCTGACCACTTTGAGGAGCACACGGGGGGTCCCGCTATGCTGGTCAATATGGAGCACTCCTGTTGGTTGGTTGCCTTGGACCTTCTGGTGGGCTCCGCACAGTGCTGCGCGGTAAGCGGCGCCCGCCTGGGCCGCCCCTGCGTGGTAAGCGGCGCCCGCCTGGGCCGCCTCACGCCACTGGTCCACTTGGACGGGGTTCAGTGTCTTATATTCGGCGCACTGTGCCAGCCAGTGTCCGCCGTCGCAGTAGGTACAGTAGGGAGCGGTCTGGTGGCTCTTCGGTACTGGTGCCACCGCCTCGGCATGGTACATCACCGCGACGGGCCCACTCTGTTGTCCTGGCTGACGCCTGTTGATGTCATGCAGGACCTCCAAGTGGGTGCCACCGCACCTGCTGCACTTCTTCTTCAAGCGGCACTCAGCTGCTAGGTGGCTGCGCGCGCAGCAGAAGCAGCGGCGGTGGTCCTTGACCCACTGACTCACATCATCCGTGGTCAGCTTCTTGAAATCTTCGCACTGATACAGCCGATGTTCTCCCTCACAGTACTGGCACTCAATCTTCCACTGGTCCTCTTTCGTCGAGGGGGTGTTGTGGTTCTTGTGTGGTACTGATTCGGCTTGGTGCATAACGGTCACCAACCGGCGGTTATCCGTTTGTCCCCGAGGTCCGAGTCTTGGGCTTGGTCCACTCCATACGAGCGTGTCGAGTCGTAGGCTACTGACCTCCCTGGCGAGGAACTCAGATAGGTCTAGGAGGGATGCCTCTGGACCGTTGGGGTCGCGGTAGTCTCTCTGCCGCCTGAAGCGCTCTTGTCGGGCGGGAGGGAGCTTCTCCAGTATCCTCTCTACGTTGGAGTTAGCGTACAGTTCGTAGATACCCTTTTCCTTTTGGGACCCCAGCATCCCTACCAGGGACTGTACCTTGATAGACAGGTCGTCTAGCGCTCTGTTGTCTCTGGCTGGGGGGAGACGGTCAATGTCTCTTATCTCCTGTATCACGTAGTCCCATACGCGTCCATACCGTTGGTCGAGTGCTGCTAGAGCCGCTGTGTATGGGGTAGTAGAGTTGGCATAGGCCAGCGCTATATTGTGCGCTCGGGGCACCTTGAGGTGCTTCAATAGGGTAGCATACTTGTGGCGTTCATCAGCTACATCAACCATCATTGTCTCTAAGCACATCCGTAGCTCCGTGTACTGTGCTCGGTTCTCATGGGTGAAGTCTGGAAACGTCGGTGCGCCAAGGTACGATGCCATGGATGACTGGCACATCGGTGAGCGTTGGGGAAGAGGCCTCCTAGGCGAGTCTCCCCGTGCGTGTCGTCTTGGGCTGGTACTTGGTGGGTACCGAAGGTCGGGTACCCAGGTGCTGTCCCTCGGGGCTGGCGGTGCGTCAAACTCACCCGTGAGTTGAGTCGGGGGTTTGTAGCGCAGGGCCTCGGGGCTGACTTCTGGGCTGTACTGGACCTCCTGGTCCAGAGTACGTTGCTGCTGGTCGGGGCTGTACTGGGCCTCCTGGGCCAGAGTACATTGCTGCTGGTCGGCTTGACATTCCTCCTCTTCCTCCTCCTCTTCCTCTGCTAGGACCTGGAGTCTTCTGTTCAGTCTCTCGGCGTGGTCCGATTCTTCCCGGTTGCTGGGTCTCGTATGGACCGGCTGGGGAGGGGGTTCGGAGACGTGGACAGGATCCTCCTGTTGGCGGGGTCCCGGGTCGCTTCGTCGGGTAGGGGAATGTGTCCTAGACCCATGTCTTGACGATCTCTGAGAGCTCCGTGTGGAGTGAGGGGGTGTCGCCATGGCAACCAGTTTGTCCATCAGCTCCGCCTGCAGCCGGTCGCGCTCTGCCTCGCGCTGGGCATGGGCTGCGTCGCGCGCTGCTTCGCGCTGGGCATTGGCGACGTCGCGCTGCGCATTGGCGCTGGCCTGGGCGGCGTCGCGCTGTGCGTTGGCGGCGTCGCGCTGTGCATTGGCGGCGGCGTGCTGTGCATTGGCGCGGCTTCTCTCAATGTTCTCTTCTGTCTGGAGGCGTCTGGTCTCCAGTCTTATGCGGTCGTCTTCACTCCTTTGTTGCGCCTGGAAGCGCTCTCGCTCGCCTGCAAACTGTTCGTGCTCGCGCGTCTGTTGCGCTTGAAGTCGATCGCGTTCGGTGGAGGCTGCCAGGGTGGCGATGAGTGCTTGCGCCAGCATCTTGTCCGCCGCGCTGGGGGAAGACGCCGTTCGGGGCGATCGGCTCCCGGCAGTACTTGTTGGAGACCCGTTCTCCTGTTGCGTACCGAGGGGATCCATCTCCTGGGTGCGCGTCTCTTCTTGTGGTGGGTCGGGTTCCATCCCGGGAGGGCTTTCTTTATCCTGGAGCGCTCCGGGGACTACCTCGTCGGCGTTGTCGGGGGATAAAGTCGTGTCAGTTCCCTCCTGGTCCCCACCGTGAGCTTGGTCAGTTACATTAGAACCCACTAGGGCCTCTGTGGTCGGGGTAGCCTGGTTGGTAGGGTCGGACATAATTTTACTATCCGCTTTAGTTATTTTATCCGTATCTAATTTCCCTTTAAAGCTAGGTATTGGACTGACAGCGTATGCCTCTAGATAGGGAGGTGGCTGCCGTCTGCGCTGCGGGCGATCTAGCTTAGGAGAACCGTTTGTGGAGTGTTCGTCATCGGCCATGTCAATATTAATATTATATTAATATTACGCTAATTATTCTCCGGCTCGAAGGACCAATTGTAACTGAGGGGTACAATTCCCTGACTGTATTAATCAAGTATTAGTATCATTAAACTACTACCGTGTTATGTACATTACTGGCCTTACTGTACACAAGTATATGATGAGAACTTCTCCACAATAACACGGTTTCCACACAAAGACTTGTTTAGAATATTTATTACATCAAAGGGGTATTATTACATTACTTTAATTGCGCTTATAAGGCAAATAGAATGTGCATAGGCAAATCAATAATGAATATTAGTAATTATCTATGGTACTCAGGAGAGATACTGGAGATACTGAAAGGGGGGTACTACCGGTTGTAAGCCAGCAGGGGGAGGCAATGCTCTATACAAAGTCAATGAGTCCACGGAGGCGATATCACCCCTGTGTCAGCGGGGAAAGCAGCAGCTGTAATCCTAGGGTGCGCGCCGCAGATGAAGCCGTGGAGTCTCTGCTCCGACAGAGACGGGCTCGAGTGATGTCCTCACGGGCCTGTGTAGATCCCACAGTAGCAGCGGGGTAGGCGGTTCTCTGCTCCAGCAGCCACAGTCAAAAGCAATAATCCTGCCGGAAGGTGGCTCTGCAATCACCGGTGTAGGTATCCTCCGTGGTGCACGGTAGTTCACAGTTGAACTTGACGTTACTATCCTTATTAGCACGCGGCAATAAGTGCTCTATGTAGACACACAATTACCCACTTCACGTGGTCTTTGACTCGTAATGAAGGCTTTTACTAGTAGGGAGCGAACGATACGTTAAACAAACGTATTAGGATAACACGAGACTATCTTGGGGCAATGCGAGCCCTACTCTGCCCACGTTGCGTAATGGGGAGAGACGTCACTTGGATAACTGGAACTGAACGAGACTGAACGGGACAAGGGACTAAGAGGAATTCTACATTTCTTGCGCCCTATTTATATGCACGGTGAACAAATAGTACCATTCGTATTTCGGTAGCCGTATTCCTACGCGGAACCGGGGCTAGTTGGGACATGTTCGTCGGCACTATTGAACTTGACTCAAGGGGCCTGTCTGCTGGCGCCAGGTTCTTGTCCAATGAGAGAATGAACTATTATGGGCTGTAGTAGACTAAAGGGATATTCCGTATATATGTACAAGTAATATACAAGGGATATCAAATGATATACAAATATTATGCAATATATATCAATCAATAAATACATATATTCGGTTTAATCTGACCCTTTGTAACAGCCGCCCCCTAATTAGTCCCACCTAATTAGCTAAGCAGAGACAGATTAACCGCACTGTCCACTACTCAATGTCCGTTGTGAGGGTAGGCAGGTCACAAAGTCAGGGGTCATGGTCGTCATTAAGCGAGTCGGGGAGCCTTGGCGACTCTATCAGCCTCGCCACGGGTCGGTTGTAGGTCCGCCCTTGGCTGGAGCACTTCTGCCACTCTGACCTTTCCGTCGGCACCAGTGGTCACTTTGCTTACGCGGCCGGCCGGCCACGCAGCTCGGGGTAGTGACTGGTCTATGGTCATGACGACTAGACGGGATGAAGGGGGGCTTAGGAGGGAGCGGGCCTGAGACTGCTTTGATCTGTGCTTGGCTGTGCCTCCTCCTCCTCCTTCTGTTTCTCTTGTTTGCTCTGTACCCCATCTGAGGAGGGGCCGGTCCCGGCCGCCCCGTCAAGGAGTCACTTGGGGTGCTGGGTTCGAGGTCAGCTACGTCTGGAGCGCAGCTGAGGGGGGTGGAATTCCGAACTCCCTCTGGTACCCACGGTTCTCTCACGGGCCTCTCGCTTAATGTCAATAGCCTCTGCTGTATGGGGGAGAGGCCGGTGTCGCTCGCCTCTGTGTGTAGGCAGCGTGTAGACGTGGGTTGACTGTCAAGTCCGTAGAGGGGGCCCTGGAGCGTCCATCCCAGTCGGGTCTGAACCGCGACTGGGCATCCTTTGGGTCCGACGTGGGCCGCCTCAATTGGGAGAATGAGGTCCGCGTGGTCGGAGCCGATGAGCAGGGTCGGTGTGGCGCCGTCGATAAGCGGTATAGGTAGTTGACGTAGGTGCACATACTTAGCCATCAGCTGTGGGATGGGGTAGGTGTACTGAGACAGGCCTATGTCGTGGCTGGTGAAGACGTTAGTTATACTATACTGCTTCTCGGGCTGGTCCACCGCTGCTATCTTGAAGGAGACCTTTTCACCCTTTATGGTCTTCTGGTCCCTTCTGATGGTGCATATGGTCATTGTATCTTTGACACCTCGCAGGCCCAACTGGGCTGCTGCGGAAGCGAGGAGGAGAGTCTTTTCAGACCCATCGTCCAGGACGGCATAAGTGTCCAGGACCTTGTCCTCGTAGCTCAGGAGCACTCTGACCACTTTGAGGAGCACACGGGGGGTCCCGCTATGCTGGTCAATATGGAGCACTCCTGTTGGTTGGTTGCCTTGGACCTTCTGGTGGGCTCCGCACAGTGCTGCGCGGTAAGCGGCGCCCGCCTGGGCCGCCCCTGCGTGGTAAGCGGCGCCCGCCTGGGCCGCCTCACGCCACTGGTCCACTTGGACGGGGTTCAGTGTCTTATATTCGGCGCACTGTGCCAGCCAGTGTCCGCCGTCGCAGTAGGTACAGTAGGGAGCGGTCTGGTGGCTCTTCGGTACTGGTGCCACCGCCTCGGCATGGTACATCACCGCGACGGGCCCACTCTGTTGTCCTGGCTGACGCCTGTTGATGTCATGCAGGACCTCCAAGTGGGTGCCACCGCACCTGCTGCACTTCTTCTTCAAGCGGCACTCAGCTGCTAGGTGGCTGCGCGCGCAGCAGAAGCAGCGGCGGTGGTCCTTGACCCACTGACTCACATCATCCGTGGTCAGCTTCTTGAAATCTTCGCACTGATACAGCCGATGTTCTCCCTCACAGTACTGGCACTCAATCTTCCACTGGTCCTCTTTCGTCGAGGGGGTGTTGTGGTTCTTGTGTGGTACTGATTCGGCTTGGTGCATAACGGTCACCAACCGGCGGTTATCCGTTTGTCCCCGAGGTCCGAGTCTTGGGCTTGGTCCACTCCATACGAGCGTGTCGAGTCGTAGGCTACTGACCTCCCTGGCGAGGAACTCAGATAGGTCTAGGAGGGATGCCTCTGGACCGTTGGGGTCGCGGTAGTCTCTCTGCCGCCTGAAGCGCTCTTGTCGGGCGGGAGGGAGCTTCTCCAGTATCCTCTCTACGTTGGAGTTAGCGTACAGTTCGTAGATACCCTTTTCCTTTTGGGACCCCAGCATCCCTACCAGGGACTGTACCTTGATAGACAGGTCGTCTAGCGCTCTGTTGTCTCTGGCTGGGGGGAGACGGTCAATGTCTCTTATCTCCTGTATCACGTAGTCCCATACGCGTCCATACCGTTGGTCGAGTGCTGCTAGAGCCGCTGTGTATGGGGTAGTAGAGTTGGCATAGGCCAGCGCTATATTGTGCGCTCGGGGCACCTTGAGGTGCTTCAATAGGGTAGCATACTTGTGGCGTTCATCAGCTACATCAACCATCATTGTCTCTAAGCACATCCGTAGCTCCGTGTACTGTGCTCGGTTCTCATGGGTGAAGTCTGGAAACGTCGGTGCGCCAAGGTACGATGCCATGGATGACTGGCACATCGGTGAGCGTTGGGGAAGAGGCCTCCTAGGCGAGTCTCCCCGTGCGTGTCGTCTTGGGCTGGTACTTGGTGGGTACCGAAGGTCGGGTACCCAGGTGCTGTCCCTCGGGGCTGGCGGTGCGTCAAACTCACCCGTGAGTTGAGTCGGGGGTTTGTAGCGCAGGGCCTCGGGGCTGACTTCTGGGCTGTACTGGACCTCCTGGTCCAGAGTACGTTGCTGCTGGTCGGGGCTGTACTGGGCCTCCTGGGCCAGAGTACATTGCTGCTGGTCGGCTTGACATTCCTCCTCTTCCTCCTCCTCTTCCTCTGCTAGGACCTGGAGTCTTCTGTTCAGTCTCTCGGCGTGGTCCGATTCTTCCCGGTTGCTGGGTCTCGTATGGACCGGCTGGGGAGGGGGTTCGGAGACGTGGACAGGATCCTCCTGTTGGCGGGGTCCCGGGTCGCTTCGTCGGGTAGGGGAATGTGTCCTAGACCCATGTCTTGACGATCTCTGAGAGCTCCGTGTGGAGTGAGGGGGTGTCGCCATGGCAACCAGTTTGTCCATCAGCTCCGCCTGCAGCCGGTCGCGCTCTGCCTCGCGCTGGGCATGGGCTGCGTCGCGCGCTGCTTCGCGCTGGGCATTGGCGACATCGCGCTGCGCATTGGCGCTGGCCTGGGCGGCGTCGCGCTGTGCGTTGGCGGCGTCGCGCTGTGCATTGGCGGCGGCGTGCTGTGCATTGGCGCGGCTTCTCTCAATGTTCTCTTCTGTCTGGAGGCGTCTGGTCTCCAGTCTTATGCGGTCGTCTTCACTCCTTTGTTGCGCCTGGAAGCGCTCTCGCTCGCCTGCAAACTGTTCGTGCTCGCGCGTCTGTTGCGCTTGAAGTCGATCGCGTTCGGTGGAGGCTGCCAGGGTGGCGATGAGTGCTTGCGCCAGCATCTTGTCCGCCGCGCTGGGGGAAGACGCCGTTCGGGGCGATCGGCTCCCGGCAGTACTTGTTGGAGACCCGTTCTCCTGTTGCGTACCGAGGGGATCCATCTCCTGGGTGCGCGTCTCTTCTTGTGGTGGGTCGGGTTCCATCCCGGGAGGGCTTTCTTTATCCTGGAGCGCTCCGGGGACTACCTCGTCGGCGTTGTCGGGGGATAAAGTCGTGTCAGTTCCCTCCTGGTCCCCACCGTGAGCTTGGTCAGTTACATTAGAACCCACTAGGGCCTCTGTGGTCGGGGTAGCCTGGTTGGTAGGGTCGGACATAATTTTACTATCCGCTTTAGTTATTTTATCCGTATCTAATTTCCCTTTAAAGCTAGGTATTGGACTGACAGCGTATGCCTCTAGATAGGGAGGTGGCTGCCGTCTGCGCTGCGGGCGATCTAGCTTAGGAGAACCGTTTGTGGAGTGTTCGTCATCGGCCATGTCAATATTAATATTATATTAATATTACGCTAATTATTCTCCGGCTCGAAGGACCAATTGTAACTGAGGGGTACAATTCCCTGACTGTATTAATCAAGTATTAGTATCATTAAACTACTACCGTGTTATGTACATTACTGGCCTTACTGTACACAAGTATATGATGAGAACTTCTCCACAATAACACGGTTTCCACACAAAGACTTGTTTAGAATATTTATTACATCAAAGGGGTATTATTACATTACTTTAATTGCGCTTATAAGGCAAATAGAATGTGCATAGGCAAATCAATAATGAATATTAGTAATTATCTATGGTACTCAGGAGAGATACTGGAGATACTGAAAGGGGGGTACTACCGGTTGTAAGCCAGCAGGGGGAGGCAATGCTCTATACAAAGTCAATGAGTCCACGGAGGCGATATCACCCCTGTGTCAGCGGGGAAAGCAGCAGCTGTAATCCTAGGGTGCGCGCCGCAGATGAAGCCGTGGAGTCTCTGCTCCGACAGAGACGGGCTCGAGTGATGTCCTCACGGGCCTGTGTAGATCCCACAGTAGCAGCGGGGTAGGCGGTTCTCTGCTCCAGCAGCCACAGTCAAAAGCAATAATCCTGCCGGAAGGTGGCTCTGCAATCACCGGTGTAGGTATCCTCCGTGGTGCACGGTAGTTCACAGTTGAACTTGACGTTACTATCCTTATTAGCACGCGGCAATAAGTGCTCTATGTAGACACACAATTACCCACTTCACGTGGTCTTTGACTCGTAATGAAGGCTTTTACTAGTAGGGAGCGAACGATACGTTAAACAAACGTATTAGGATAACACGAGACTCTATCTTGGGGCAATGCGAGCCCTACTCTGCCCACGTTGCGTAATGGGGAGAGACGTCACTTGGATAACTGGAACTGAACGAGACTGAACGGGACAAGGGACTAAGAGGAATTCTACATTTCTTGCGCCCTATTTATATGCACGGTGAACAAATAGTACCATTCGTATTTCGGTAGCCGTATTCCTACGCGGAACCGGGGCTAGTTGGGACATGTTCGTCGGCACTATTGAACTTGACTCAAGGGGCCTGTCTGCTGGCGCCAGGTTCTTGTCCAATGAGAGAATGAACTATTATGGGCTGTAGTAGACTAAAGGGATATTCCGTATATATGTACAAGTAATATACAAGGGATATCAAATGATATACAAATATTATGCAATATATATCAATCAATAAATACATATATTCGGTTTAATCTGACCCTTTGTAACACTGATGATACCTTGATGCCAAAACGTCTGATCCGCCTCCATGTGTACTAAATATTTGAAAACTCTTCAACTTTGTCCTTTTAGATTGTGATAGCCCTTATTGTTATACAACATCACTGTATATCTTATGTGTTGTATTGCAGGCCAAGTATGTACTTAATTGACTTCCCCTAAAGAACTCCTTGACATTACTACCCTCATTTCTATTTCAGTTATTAGTATCATTAATGAGAGCTTTATAGTAGACCAGTACATTAATGAGAGCTTTATAGTAGACCAGCATCATTAATGAGAGCTTTATAGTAGACCAGTATAATTAATGAGAGCTTTATAGTAGACCAGTATCATTAATGAGAGCTTTATAGTAGACCAGTATCATTAATGAGAGCTTTATAGTAGACCAGTATCATTAATGAGAGCTTTATAGTAGACCAGTACATTAATGAGAGCTTTATAGTAGACCAGTACATTAATGAGAGCTTTATAGTAGACCAGTACATTAATGAGAGCTTTATAGTAGACCAGTATCATTAATGAGAGCTTTATAGTAGACCAGTATCATTAATGAGAGCTTTATAGTAGACCAGTATCATTAATGAGAGCTTTATAGTAGACCAGTACATTAATGAGAGCTTGCTGGTAGACCAGTACCATTAATGAGAGCTTTATAGTAGACCAGTATCATTAATGAGAGCTTTATAGTAGACCAGTATCATTAATGAGAGCTTTATAGTAGACCAGTATCATTAATGAGAGCTTTATAGTAGACCAGTACATTAATGAGAGCTTTATAGTAGACCAGTATCATTAATGAGAGCTTTAGTAGGCTAGTATCATTAATGAGAGCTTGCTGGTAGGCTAGTATCATCATGCTGGTCCACCAGCTAAACAACCAGCACTAACCAACATTGCAATTATGTTTTTCTACCAGGGTTATGCTCATTTTGTACACTGACCGTAACACTTGTACACTTTGTTTGTACACCACAGTAACGTCTAATAAGATGATGTTTTGAGGATGATTTACATTATTATTACAACTTTCAGCTGGCATGGTATGACATCGATAGGTGGCAGAATTGTCTCGTTTATGAATGCACCTTGCACTCCGGGTGGTGGGCGGAGCTGTTATTGCGAGCATGGGAGAGGCTCTGGAGAGAGGGAGCGATGGGCACCGCTCCTTAGCAACGGGGCTGTGTCTACAACACGGGGGTTACTCTTCATGTTCTCTGCCGACACGAGAAAACGCACTTCTGCCCATTATGGTTGAGGATTAAAAACATACGGCTTGGAATAAGATGCGCATCACTTGTGATCTGAGGACATTCGTGTAAGAGGAATGGATATGCTGGAGACCTGGAGTGAACGA
>NC_140175.1:69168392-69181565 GCF_963971535.1 Notolepis coatsorum
CATCGCTCTCTCTCTCTCTCTCTCTCACACACACACACACACACTCATCCTGCATACATGTGTGAGCCTTTGATAAGTTGATCCATGGCTTATTCTGTGGCCAATGGTCTAAGGCTGTAAGTTAAGGGGATTTCCACCCAATACAACAAAAGCGTGAGCATGACATCACTTGGGGCGACTGAAACCTGATAATTCTAATGTTCCTTTCTCGTTAAAGAAGAATCAGGACTGTGCTCATACATTTTGGTCGACTGGGGCTCAAACAAATAAAAAACACTCACACTGTGTTTATTTTTGTTGTTGCTGCTGTTATTTCTTTTAAGGGGGAGCGGTGGTGGCGGGGGGGGCACCTACTGACTGTATGTAATGTCTCTAGATACCTTTGTCTGGAGGTATTTGTTCAAATGTATTTATAGGTAGCAGGAATGGGTAATGTTTGGGCTAAGATAAGGGATAGGTTTATGGACAACTTTTTAGGTGAAACTTACAAGTTCCGTTGCAGCTTGGACAAAAAGTTCAGTTTGAGGTGGCGGAGTGGGTAAGACTGTGGTATTAAACCTTCGTGGTCACATGTTGGTTGTGAGTGGATGGTTAGTGGTTCAAGGCTGGTCGAAAGGACAGGTGCCAAGTGCCTGGCAGCAGCTAGTGAACATATGTTACGTTAAATTAGCACAGTTTGGGGTGCCCTCGTGGCGCATCCCATAGTGCCTTGCGCACCTACGCGGCCGACCGGGTTCGATCCCAGCTCCCATCGTTATTTGTCGCATGTCCTCCCCACCTCTCCTCCCGTTCGCCCTCTCCTCTGTCGGTCCTGCGTGACCAAAATATATCTCATCTCCAATGGCTAATCTGTGATGTCACACTGATGCCTTGCTCCCTGGAGTATAATTGGAAAAAGATGGAAAAGTGGTTTGAAATGTAGGATGAAAAATACGATGATTTTCATGGTAAACTACAAACCTACAAATACACTATAGCTTGTGTGAATAACTGAATATGGCCACCAGTGGTGTCATTTGGGACATGGAATCCATTGTGTTGTGGTAATTACAGCTCAATGAAATTATAAGGTAGCAATAATAAGACAAGGTATTGCTATTTTTTCATTGAGCTGTAATTAACACAACACAAGGATTCAATGTCCCCGATGACACCACTGGTGGCCATATTCGAACTCATTTACTCTCAATAACTGTCAAACTAAATTAATGTGTGTGAAACTGTTTAGTGTTTTTGGATGCGTGAGATTATGTGCAAAATAATTCAGTATTGTTTTTTTTTGGGTTGAAGCGCCCCTTAAGACAAACCTTGTGTGAGTCAACTTAGTCCTGTTCTCTTCCACCGAGAGCAGCTCCAGGCTGTCTGGGATGGATGACATTACAGAGTGGAGTCTTGGATCTCTGGTGTCTCGCTTCGGGAGAGTCATCGTGTTCACTGATACGGATTGAGCAGCAATCCCATGCCATAAGAATAGTGTGAATTCTTTAAGGCACACAGTAGCTACATGTGGTCTGGTAATAGCTCAATAGTTAGAGCATGGCACTCACACAACTCTGGAGCACAGGATATAGACTGTGGCTATAAGCATGCCATTGGCCGACTATTTCAGTTGGAATTCTCCTCTCCTTACACTGTTTTGCAAGGGCATCGTCGCTGCATCCTTAGTGTCGCCCAGGATGATTGTGATTGGTTTAAAGAAATACAAACAAGCCAGCGTGTTTTCCCCCCTATAGCGGAATGATAACAGGTTCAGCCAGACCTCACTCAGGCGCTGGCACAAGTGCTAACGTGGTGTGGAGAGAGGTATGGCTACGCGGGTAGGAGCCTTAGGAGATTTGTTTCTCCCAAATTGATGCGCATCAGGCAGCGGGCCCTCCGTTTGAGACTTGGTCTCAGAGACCCCCACTTGAGATGAAGATGCTTGTTGTTGTGCGATTAAGTCCAGAATTGAACAGCTGTCTCTATTATAGTTGAGGAGACCGCTGATCTCTGTCCAGTCTCTCATTGGACTTAACTTCAGGTGCCTGAAAAGTGAAACGATTTGGAGGGAGCCCCTGGGGGTCCCTCGAACCCACGTTGAGAATCACTGCACCTGGTGGCATGTTGAACTGACATGTTTCAACCTTAACACAAACACAAAGATGTGGGTGTATTGTGGACACAGTACTACACCCAAATCTGCATAAATATTACTAGTTTCCAGCTTGACACATTGGGTATTGTATCTATATATATCTATGATTGTATCCACCATCAAACATATATTCATCAGTGTCGGTAAGGTACTTCCCTGTAATACTGTAGGTTATTTTTCATCAAATATTGTTATACCGTAAAAAATTTGAAAGATATTGCGATTGTCAGATTTTGACCATATGGCCCAGACCTAGTCTGAGAGTGGATAGTAGAATCAGTATATCCAACCTTTAGTTTGAGTGGTATTACTAGTGATCTTATTGCATCTTACTGGGATAGAATAACAACAATGATGTTGTTTTAAAACGGTATAATAAATCAATTGTAGCATGTGCACACACACACACACACACAGTCCACATGCACACATTTGTGTGTGCCACACACACACACACACACACACACACACACACACACACACACACACACACACACACACACACACACACACACACACACACAGAAAGAAACGGCATGCTTTGGATTCTTGCTCTGAGTGGGAGACAAAAGCTCAAGATATCAGTATCAGTGTTAAGGCTTCTCTGGTTACCTCCCTTGGGGCTGCGTGTGTGTCTGTGTGTGTTCCGTGTGTGTGTGTCCGTGTGTGTGTGTCCCCGTGTGTGTGTGTGTGTGTGTGTGTGTGTGTGTCTGTGTGCGTGTGTGTGTGTGTGTGTGTGTGTGTGTGTGTGTGTGTGTGTGTGCGTGCGTGCATGCATGCGTGTGTGTGTGTGTAGGAGAGAGAAATATATATAGTGTGTGTATCAGAGAGAAAAAGAAAGAGAGATGGAAGGCTTCATGACACACAATATACTAAATCAATAGGCACGTGTGCACACACACACACACACACCTAGACCACATGCACACATTTGCAGACACGCACACACACGTCACACACACACCTAGACCACATGCACACATTTGCAGATACGCACACACACACACACACACCTAGACACATGCACACATTTGCAGACATGCACGCGCACACACACACACACACACACACACACACACACACACACACACACACACACACACACACACACACACACACACACACACACACACACACACACACACACACACACACACACACATAGACACACACACACACACACACACACACACACACACACACACACACACACACACACACACACTAGACACACACACACACACACACACACACACACACACACACACACACACACACACACACACACACACACAGGAATTCCACACTGTCACTCATCCTTCAGGCTAAAGGATGTCTCCTCTTCATATCGTTTAACCACGTATCACCTCTCATCATCAGATAGGTACCGGACGGCTACAGCTAACAGACATCCTCTAGATCAGTCTGTGTCAACAACAACAACAACAACAGGAGAGAGGGACCTAGACGCTCACGCTGAAAGCTCCTGATGCAGTTCATTTAATCACGCCATGAGAAAAAAAGGGACATTTCAAGCGCACTGCTCTTAAAATAGTGAAGTTTCAAAATGTCACTTTTGTGTGCGGTGTGAATATATTAATTGCATGGGGAGCTTTCAGTGTGCGGACTACTTCCCTCTAGGGATGCACAAAGTGCACAGAGAGTCGGTCACCAGTTGTTTTTGCAAAATTATGTAGTGAATTATGTTTTTTTGTAAATAATGTAATGTAAAAAGCGTATAGGCAATTATAAGCCTCGGTTTCAGCCTACATCTTTTCTGTAATTTTTTTTTCTTTTATAAATGTTCTAGTACTTTACATTGCTTTGTAAAAGAAGAAGAAATAAAAATCATTCATTCAAATCAGATACGGATCGTAGGAGAGCGAGCCAATAGAGCCGGAGAGCCACTTGTCTCAATCAACTGGCAGGCAGCTACTGTAGCTGGTGAGACAAGTGGCTCCCAGTGACTAATGAGGCCACTGTTGTGTCCCTCGCCGCACAGTGTGTTGTCTGTCAGCCTGACTCCTGTGTTTTCCAGGTGAATCCCCACTCACCATGTGTGCCAAAGGAGCAGAGTATCAACCACAACCTAACCAGCCACCACAAAACCAAGGCTAAACATACAAAGAAAATATCCTTCTGAAACTAATATGAGTATAACTTAAACCAAATACAAGATCCCAAGACGAGCGCCCAGTATGGACAGAGAGAGAGAGAGGAGAGAGAGAGAGAGAGAGAGAGAGAGAGAGAGAGAGAGAAGAGAGAGAGAGAGAGAGAGAGAGAGAGAGACGGAGAGACGAGAGAGAGAGAGAGAGAGAGAGAGAGAGAGAGAGAGAGAGAGAGAGAGAGAGAGAGAGAGAGAGAGAGAGAGAGAGAGAGAGAGAGAGAGAGAGAAAGAGAGAAAGAGAGAGAGAGAGATGCTTTTAAGCACACTGCAGAGGTGCCTCTCAACTAGTCGATCTACTTGGAAAACACAGCCAGGCACACAAACAACAACACACTGCATGGCCCGGCCATAATGCCACACCTGGGGCACCTCGTCGGAGAGGAGGTGTCCAAGGTGTGCTCCTTTGTTTGAGTTTCTTTAAATGGTTTGTTCATGTATTGGTCCGGAGAAGACTTGTGTTTTTGTGTTCTGCATTTTTTGTGAGTACTCTTCAGTTTAAAAGTGGTTTTGCCTCTGCCTCTTGTCGATCTCCACTAAAAGCAATTGAACACTTGAGAGGTTGTGTGTTATAGTAAATAACATCACGGCCGTGGTCACAGACAGGAGCAAGTGGCTCGTGGCTCATGCCTGTAGCCACACAGCTGAGATGTTATTTACGTCTTCTGTTGCTTAAATCAACGCTTCGTGTTCTGTTGCTTTAATTAAAGCCTTGTGTTAAATCAAAGCTTTGTGTTCTGTTGCTTAAATCAAGATTTGTGTTCTGTTGCTTAAATCAAGCTTTGTGTTCTGTTGCTTAAATCAAGCTTTGTGTTCTGTTGCTTAAATCAAGATTTGTGTTCTGTTGCTTAAATCAAGATTTGTGTTCTGTTGCTTAAATCAAGCTTTGTGTTCTGTTGCTTAAATCAAAGCCTTGTGTTCTGTTGCTTAATTGAAGGTCTTGAACTGAAACGTTTGCTGCAATAAATCACTGCAGATATTACTTACTTAAAATACCCTAAACCTCTTCACCAAAGGCACCTGCAAACAAATGACAAATCCTTTGGACATTCCTGTCTACTCTGAATGTCTTGTGGCAGGTACAAGAGTGAGGGAGTGAAGAAGCCACAGTGGCCGGCGGATGAAGAGTTGGTTTCTTCCCCAAGTCAAGAGAACCGTAACACAGTCTCTGTGTAGCTCCGTTGGATTGTAAAGTTATATTCTCCAGGGGGAAAAAACTTTTAATTTTTGTTATAAACATTCACATATAGATGCATAATCTATATAATATATTCAGTATGGAGGCTATATCCTGGCTGTGGGTTTGGCCTGCGGGTCCTTGACTATACAGCAAGACTGTAGTGCCAGCAGTATCTCCTTACTGGTCAACGTCTCTCCTTTCAACCTCTCTCCATGAATGTGATGTCTACTAGAGGGGCTCCGCCCTGTGGCGTTTAAGTGTGGTGGTCACTTCACAGTTCCTGTTGGTGGCCCTGGCCTTCTCCGAACCCACCACGAATATAAACTATCAAGTGAATGTATTTTTACTCCTTTCAAACCTTCAGGTTTTTTCTTCTCCCATGTTGTCCCCAATTTAGTTGCTATGCCAATTCCCTGTGTATGTCATGGTCCTGGTTGTTGCACTACCTGCATGTGTCCCCTGTCGGTCTGGGGAGAGTGTAGACCACTACATGTCTCCTCTGTCGGTCTGGGGAGGGTATAGACCACTACATGTCTCCTCTGTCGGTCTGGGGAGGGTGTAGACCACTACATGTCTCCTCTGTCGGTCTGGGGAGGGTGTAGACCACTACATGTCTCCTCTGTCGGTCTGGGGAGGGTGTAGACCACTACATGTCTCCTCTGTCGGTCTGGGGAGGGTATAGAGTACCACATGTCTCCTCTGGCAGTCTGGGGAAGGTGTAGAGTACCACATGTCTCCTCTGTCAGTCTGGGGAGGGTATAGAGTACCACATGTCTCCTCTGTCAGTCTGGGGAGGGTATAGAGTACCACATGTCTCCTCTGCCAGTCTGGGGAGGGTATAGACTACCACATGTCTCCTCTGGCAGTCTGGGGAGGGTATAGAGCAGGGGTGCCCAACCTTTTTTGAACCAAGATCTACTTTTTAATTTACCACCTAGCCGAGAGCTACCAGCCAAAATTGTATATTGTAAGCCGTCATTTGAGGCTTTATAAAAGCAGCATAATGAACACAAATCTGTCAGTGCCGAGTCCGACCTCATCTTAAATAACAAACAGCATTGCTTGTTGTAGTTAACAAGGAGAGGAAGAGCGAAGAGTTGATTTTGCAATTTTTTTTTTTTTTTTTTTTTTTATAATCTAATTTTATTAATCGAGATCTACTTGAAATCAGCCCGCGATCTACCTGTCGATCGCGATCGACTGGTTGGGCACCACTGAGTACCACATGTCTCCTCTGTCAGTCTGGGGAGGGTATAGACTACCACATGTCTCCTCTGGCAGTCTGGGGAGGTTATAGACTACCACATGTCTCCTCTGGCAGTCTGGGGAAGGTGTAGACTACCACAAGTCTCCTCCGTTTGTCTGGGGAAGGTGTAGACTACCACAAGTCTCCTCCGTTTGTCTGGGGAAGGTGTAGACTACCACATATCTCCTCCGTTTGTCTGGGGAAGGTGTAGACTACCACATATCTCCTCCGTTTGTCTGGGGAAGGTGTAGACTACCACAAGTCTCCTTTGTTTGTCTGGGGAAGGTGTAGACTACCACAAGTCTCCTCTGTTTGTCTGGGGAAGGTGTAGACTACCACATATCTCCTCCGTTTGTCTGGGGAAGGTGTACACTACCACAAGTCTCCTCTGTTGGTCGGGGGAGAGTGTAGACTACCACATGTCTCCTCCAATACATGTGGAGTCACCAGCTGCTTCTTTTCACCTGACAGCTAGGAGTTTCACTGAGTTTCACAATTGGATGAATGCCCTGTGAAATGCAGTTTCTATTTGTTACTTGTTAGTCTATTCTATTTTCTTATTGACTGAATTTAAAGTGAATTGAGCCCACGACAACGAAGCAGAGGAACAACATGAACTGGTTAGCAAGTAAACATCTGTGGAAATATCGGCAATCCTACGATGGCACCATCTGCATTTCATAGTAATTGTTATCTAGTTCTGTGCGGTCGACCACTAGCAAGCTGTTGCCAAGGTCAGGTTGCTCTCGTCCTCATTGAATTATTAACGTACAGCACTCAAGTCTGCCTGTATTGTCTATTAAGAGTAGAGTAGCATAACATGGAACTTTACCATCAAAACAGTGTGGAAAACCCTCTCTGGTCTGCCGGTCTGTCTCTCTGTCTGTACTTGTCTGTCTCTCTGTCTGTACTTGTCTGTCTATCTGGTCCTCCTGTCTGTTCATCTGTTTGCCTGTCTTTGTATCTCTCTATCTCTCTGTCTTTGTGTCTGCCTGCACCACACTCTTGTCAAAATACACAAAGAGGATTCAAACTGACATGTCTGCCTGCTCCATCTTTTGTCTTCAGAACGTATGAAACTGGAATGATTGAATCAACCAACGGTAACTGATGCGAGACGTGAGAGTGAAACTAATCCTGTCCTCTGGCTGCAGCAAGTCCCAGAGGAGGTTATCAGTGTGACATGAAATCTAGAATCTAGACTCGCTCTATATACAGCGGCACGTTGCCTTCGAGGTGACCAGGGGTGACCCCATGGTGCGTACCGGTACCATGTACTGATGACACCCTGAGTCTGTATCCATCTCATGACGTTAATTCCTTGTTTGGTGTTTGGATCTGTGAGAGAATATAAAACATTTAAACATATAAAAGAACACATTTATAGTACATGTACGTGAATGTGTGGAAATTGTAGGTGAAAACTAGTAGGCTAAATATGGTAAACATTTTACAAAAAGGTTCACTATCTGCCTCCACCTTGTTTCATTTATATTTTCCAAGATGAACATGATTTATTCCAGTCATGTCTTGATTAATAATGGATTCTTTTTTTTACAGACATAAAATTCTATCACAAAAATTTATAAATGGGATCTCAGCAGGGGTGCATGGCAAATATGAACCACATTATGCTCTCTAGATTGCTTGTAATTTAGATAAAGCTGTATTTTTACATGAATTCTTATGGCTTTGTTGTTTTAAAATCCCAATAACGCTGTGGCTCCACCAGACCTGTAACACAAACGTGAACTCCACACAAGGGTTAATGAAGTCATCAAGGGCTGGATATAATTTTTCTTCTTTTTATACCCTGCAAACAATGAGTCATCAATTCAAACTCTTGAGTCGTTGTTATATTAGTAACTCTCGCTCTGTTCTCTCTGACCTGAAATCTGAGAACCAGCATCTGAGATGATCAAACATATGGCTGCACCACTCTGCTTACAGTATAAGTGCATATTATTGGGGTGTGGCTGGGTAGTGTAGGGGTCTAAGCATGCACCTACCCCTGCAGAGACCCGGGTTCAATACCCGGCACTAGTGGTACCTCTGGCTTGGTCAGTGTTCGTGGGTGGGAAGCTGGTGGGGTATGAGTCCTGTTTGTTACAATAGCAACTCCTGCTGGTCGGTTGGGGCGCCTGTTCAGCAGGGAGAGGATCTAGGGGAGAATGCGTGAACCGTTACGCTCTCCCAGTGAAACTCCTAGCTGTCGGGTGAAAGGAAGCGGCTGGTGACTCCAGGTATATCGGAGGAGGCCGAAAAAAGGATTTGAAGAATGTGTTTTTTCATTTTCACCGGCTGCCTCTGGAGCTGCACATGTATGATTGGGTCCGGGTAGTATGGATCGACCATGTCAGAACCAGTGCCAGTCGTTAATCGATTCTCGATACCCAACACTAATGTCATCCCTCTCGTGTCTCCTGTCAGTCTGTACTGTATACAGTACTAACTAGTGTGCCTCTGTGCTAGGAGCTCAGACGGGTGTCTCCTGTCAGTCTGTACTGTATACAGTACTAACTAGTGTGCCTGTGCTAGGAGCTCAGACAGGTGTCTCCTGTCAGTCTGTACTGTATACAGTACTAACTAGTGTGCCTGTGCTAGGAGCTCAGACGGGTGTCTCCTGTCAGTCTGTACTGTATACAGTACTAACTAGTGTGCCTGTGCTAGGAGCTCAGACAGGTGTCTCCTGTCAGTCTGTACTGTATACAGTACTAACTAGTGTGCCTGTGCTAGGAGCTCAGACGGGTGTGTAAGTGTGGAGTGTGTGGATGGAATCCGGCGTTGCAGCTTGGCCCACTGTGTGACTGAGGATGTAATCAAGGGGGGAGTCACCAAGGACGTTCTGGATGAAACTGTAATCTCTAGTGAAGGTTGTGGTGGAGCCTGAGGTCTCCAGTAACATTAAGCTGAGGGTTAATGTAAGAGTTAGGTTTTACAATGTTAGCACTTTCATCCAGAAAGTCACCCAACACGCACGCATGCACGCATGCACGCACGCACGCACGCACGCACGCACGCACACACACACACACACACACACACACACACACACACACACACACACCGACCAACCAATCAACGCACTCACCGAGTGCAGTGGAGGTGCTCCCTACAAGCACCTAATTGCACAGAAATACTACAACTTTAAAATGATCTGTAGTGTAAATAAACAGTCAGTGTTGAAACCTGGTTCCAGATAGACAGACTGACAGTGACAACTGACAAAAACAATCAAAGGCTGAGAGTCAATGGTCACTGGGGGAGGGAGGGAGGGAGGGAGGGAGGGAGGGAGGGAGGGAGGGAGGGAGAGAAAGAGAGAGAGAGAGATAGTAAGAGAGAGAGAGAGGGGGGAGAGAGAGGAATGTGAAGCAGAACAAAGGGTGCAGTGGGGTGACTAATGTCTCCGTGGGGACGAGGCACTTGGTTCCCGCTGGTTTGCTTTTTCTTTACACTCCTTTTCTCCTTTTCCTTTCTTTCTTCTTCTGTCATTCTTCAGCAGGGAGCTGCCCAGGAAATGCCTTGTTGACCTTCCACACGCCTGGTGTTTCAAAACACTCACTGTGTGACGGTCACATAGGCACGCACACACTTACCGCTACAAACGTGTGCTCGCACACACACAGATACAAACAAACGTACATCCACACAGACACGAATGGCTACATATTCATCACACTTTTCTTTCAGAGCACTTTACAATAGAATGAATAGAATGAAATGCATGTTTCAGACTGGGTGGCCCCAGTGGGAATCAAACCCCTAACCCTGGCATTGTTAGCGCTATGCTCATTGAGCTGCACAGGACCATACACACACACACACACACACACACACACACACACACACACACACACACACACACACACACACACACACACACACACACACACACACACACACACACACACACACACACACACACACACACACACACACACACAACCATGCACACACCAAGTTCTAGTAAAATGGCACAACACACATACAGTACACACTATTCCTCCAACCACACACATCTACAGACACACACACACACATGCGCACACAGCCCCAACCACTTATAGTGCAGCTTCTTATTGTGTAGCTGTCCCTTGTGAATAGTAAAGGAAACAGGCCTTGAAAGGGTGTAGAACACAAATAGTCTCTCTCTCTCTCTCACACACACACACACACATACGCACACACACATGCACGTGCACACACACAAAATGGGACAATGTTCTGCTGACCCCCCCCCCCCCCCCCCCCTCCACACACACACACACACACACACACACACACACACACACACACACACACACACACACACACACACACACACACACAAAGAACGAAGAACGGGACAAAGTTCCCCTGACACACACACACACGTACACCATGGAGCAGCAAGTTGTTTCCCAGATGTACATATTTTTATAGCAGACTGATACACTGCTTCCATTAAGCATCTCACTGTCTTTGTATGTGTTGCATTAAGCTGGGTGTGCGTATTTGTGTGTGTTGCATTACGCTGTGTGTGTGTGTGTGTGTGTGTGTGTGTGTGTGTGTGTGTGTGTGTGTGTGTGTGTGTGTGTGTGTGTGTGTGTGTGTGTGTGTGTGTGTGTGTGTGTGTGTGTGTGTGTGTGTGTGTGTGTGTGTGTGTGTGTGTGTGTGTGTGTGTGTGTGTGTGTGTGTGTGTGTGTGTGTGTTATACAGCTCTCTCTTACACAAAGACGTTATTGAATCGCCCTGTTTGGGTGAGCAGGCGTGTTTGGTTGTAGTGTTAGATTAACTTATGTCTGCTTCAGTGGGCAGTTTATTGAAATTCAACAAGCGGAAGTTGGCCATTTACAACAGAGCAGAAGGAAACACTAACTGTTCAGCAAAACTGTCAGGTGAATTGCAGTGCGCATTTTCCCCTCAAATGTATCGTAAAAAAGATTATGGATAATAATAGAATAATTATAAATTGGCAAAGTGATTCACCCCTTGTTTGAGTTACCATGATGTTGGATTCCATGTGAAGTAAGGAATTTAAAAAACGAACTTGAGGTGGGAAAGATGTGATATTCTTGTTGATTCTTTGATGTGTAGGGCCTACAGTAGGGACCATTTTGAATTGATTCGTTTGTTTTCTTATTGTCCTCTAAGTCCCAATGTACAGTAAGTAAGGCCTGGTGAATGTAACAGAGGGTGTAGAGATGGTGTTGTGGTTAAGACCCCTGCCTCTGGAACCACATGTGGGGGCGGACAGTGGCTCAGGAGGTAGAGCGGTCATCTCGTTCCAGTTCGATTCCGGCGCCTCCCGACAGCGTGTCGAGGTGTCCTTGAGCAAGTTTATACTTAACCCCTTAACTGCTTCACGATGAGCGGGTTGGCACCTTGCATGGTTGCCTCCACTGTCTGTGTGTGAATGTGTGAGTGAGTGAATGAGTGAGTGAATGGGTGAGGCACAAGTATCCATGTATATATTGTATATAGATATGTATATCCTTACTGGCCTGGGGTTGAATCCCCCCCACTATTCTGTAGCCCTCTTAGCCTTTCTATCTCTCAATAAGAGACATAAATATCAAAGAGAATGGGCTGCCCATTGCCCAGCCTCACTGTCTCTAGTACAGACAGGCTTTTAATTCATTTTAATTCATTCCTGGTTGTATACTTTGTTTATTTATTTATTTATAATTGTTGTTTCGTTTTACGACTGACATTTATGTTGCACTCATAGTTAGTTATTTATTCACTTATGTTATGCTATGCTTAGTATGCTATGCTTAAGTTGTGTCAGAATTGTTTTATGTGTAGTGCATTTATCTCTCTGTAACTGTTGCTATGTTTTACTTCTGTAACGCACTTTGTGATTTTACCTGTGAAAGGTGCTATACAAATAAAATGTACTTACTTACTTACTTACTTACTTACTTACTTACTTACTTACTTACTTACTTACTTACTTACTTACTTACTTACTTACTTACTTACTTACTTACTTACTTACTTACTTACTTACTGTACTTACTTACTTACTTACTTACTTACTTACTTACTTACTTACTTACTTACTTACTTACTTACTTACTTACTTACTTACTTACTTACTTACTTACTTACTTACTGTCTCTAGTACAGTGGTTCTCCATGTGGGGTGCAGGGAGCCCCAGGGGTCTTTGACTGGGTTTCAGGGGGATTCTGTTCACCAGAATCTGGGGAGACAGATAGGCTTTCCTCAGTCTCCCTCGGGAAGAAGAGGTGCTGGTGATCTTTCTTGACCAGGGTGGAGGCGGTGAGGGCCCAAGAGAGTTCCTCGGAGATGTGGACTCCCAGGCATTTGAAGCTGGAGGCCACCTCGACCTCCATCTCGTTGATACGGATGGGAGCGCACAGGCCTGCTTCTCAGACGGGGGTCCCTGAGACAATAATGGGGGGTCCATTGCCTAATGTGTGTCAGTGTGGGGGACCTTACTACG